>NW_027036526.1:0-14611 GCF_034236695.1 Oncorhynchus nerka | reverse complement strand
TACTACACATTGTCCCAGTTACCCATATTAATCCCTACTACACATTGTCCCGGTTACCCATATTAATCCCTACTACACATTGTCCCAGTTACCCATATTAATCCCTACTACACATTGTCCCGGTTACCCATATTAATCCCTACTACACATTGTCCCGGTTACCCATATTAATCCCTACTACACATTGTCCCGGTTACCCATATTAATCCCTACTACACATTGTCCCAGTTACCCATATTAATCCCTACTACACATTGTCCCGGTTACCCATATTAATCCCTACTACACATTGTCCTCGTTACTCATATTAATCCCTACTACACATTGTCCCAGTTACCCATATTAATCCCTACTACACATTGTCCCAGTTACCTGCTATTAATCCCTACTACACATTGTCCCAGTTACCCATATTAATCCCTACTACACATTGTCCCAGTTACCCATATTAATACCTACTACACATTGTCCCCGAAGTTACCCATATTAATCCCTACTACACATTGTCCCAGTTACCCATATTAATCCCTACTACACATTGTCCCAGTTACCCCTATTAATCCCTACTACACATTGTCCCGGTTGCCCATATTAATCCCTACTACACATTGTCCCAGTTACCCATATTAATCCCTACTACACATTGTCCGGTTACCCATATTAATCCCTACTACACATTGTCCCGGTTACCTATATTAATCCCATTGTCCCGTTACCCACATTAATCCCTACTACACATTGTCCCGTTACCCATATTAATCTCCTACTACACATTGTCCCGGTTACCCATATTAATCCCTACTACACATTGTCCCAGTTACCCATATTAATCCCTACTATTGTCCCCGGTTACCTATATTAATCCCTTACTACACATTGTCCTCGTTACCTATATTAATCCCTACTGTCCCAGTTACCTATATTAATCCCTACTACACATTGTCCCAGTTACCCATATTAATCCCTACTACACATTGTCCCGGTTACCCATATTAATCCCTACTGCACATTGTCCCCAGTTACCCATATTAATCCCTACTACACATTTTGTCCCAGTTACCCATATTAATCCCTACTACACATTGTCCCGTTAATTATATTATCCCTACTACACATTGTCCCCGTTACCCATATTAACCCACACATTGTCCCCGTTACCCATATTAATCCCTTTACTACACATTGTCCCGTTACCCATATTAACCCTACTACACATTGTCCTTGTTACCCACATTAATCCCTACTACACATTGTCCCGTTATATTAATCCCTACTACACATTGTCCCGGTTACCCATATTAATCCCTACTACATTGTCCCGGTTACCCATATTAATCCCTACTACACATTGTCCCGGTTACCCATATTAATCCCTACTACACATTGTCCCGGTTACCCATATTAATCCCTACTACACATTGTCCCGGTTACCCATATTAATCCCTACTACACATTGTCCCGGTTACCCATATTAATCCCTACTACACATTGTCCCGGTTACCCATATTAATCCCTACTACACATTGTCCGGTTACCCATATTAATCCCTACTACACATTGTCCCAGTTACCCATATTAATCCCTACTACACATTGTCCCGGTTACCCATATTAATCCCTACTACACATTGTCCCGGTTACCCATATTAATCCCTACTACACATTGTCCCGGTTACCCATATTAATCCCTACTACACATTGTCCCGGTTACCCATATTAATCCCTACTACACATTGTCCCGGTTACCCATATTAATCCCTACTACACAGCTACGACATGTTTCAGAGGAGGAGGTTTCATCAGGGATGGTAGTAGTGGTTTGTGTTAAGAGTGTGAGGGGTTAAAGGTCAGGGTGACATAGTGAACTGTAAAAGAGTTGAGTTGTGAGGGTTAAGGGTTTAATACAGTAGGTTACAGTGATGTCAGGGGTTAGAGTGCGATCAGAGGTCGTACCCTCTCTCTCCTGGGCGGTGAGGTTAGTCAGTCTCTGGACATGTCTCCGTGGTAACAGCAACGTCTGGAACGGCCAGGTGGCCCAGTATGGAACCACAGCCAGCCAATCAGCATTCTGCACCACTACACGCTCCTAGAGAGAGAGAGACATAAGAAGGAGGGGGAGATTGAGGAATAAAGATAGAAAAAGAAGGAGAGAGGGAGAGACAGAGAGAGGGACAGAGATAGAAGGAGACCCAACACAATTAGACCCAACCAAATCATGAGGAAACAAAAAGACAATTACTTGACACATTGGAAAGAATTAACAAAAAAACAGAGCAAACTAGAATGCTATTTGGCCCTACACAGAGAGTACACAGCGGCAGAATACCTGACCACTGTGACTGACCCAAAATTAAGGAAAGCTTTGACTATGTACAGACTCCGTGAGCATAGCCTTGCTATTGAGAAAGGCCGCCGTAGGCAGACATGGCTCTCAAGAGAAGACAGGCTATGTGCTCACTGCCCACAAAATGAGGTGGAAACTGAGCTGCACTTCCTAACCTCCTGCCCAATGTATGACCATATTAGAGAGACATATTTCCCTCAGATTACACAGATCCACAAAGAATTCGAAAACAAATCCAATTTTGATAAACTCCCATATCTACTGGGTGAAATTCCAGTGTGCCATCACAGCAGCAAGATTTGTGACCTGTTGCCACGAGAAAAGGGCAACCAGTGAAGAACACACACCACTGTAAATACAACCCATATTTATGCTTATTTAGAGAGAGAGAGAGACAGAGAGAGAGAGAGAGGGAGACAGAGACAGAGAGAGAGAGGGAGACAGAGACAGAGAGAGAGATAGGGAGAGAGAGAGAGAGAGAGAGAGAGAGAGAGAAGACACAAGCAGCAACAGTCCAGAGGAGATAGAAACACAGACCCCTCTACAAAATAACAATCTGTACTGTTGCTACTTCAGCACGTCTACCGGGTGAGTGACTTTCAGAACAGTGTTAGTGACGAAAAAAAGAAAACATTCATATTAACATATCTTCCTGAGGTCCACAATGTTTACTGATGAGAGTTAGGAGAAGGAGAGGAGAGGGGGAAGAGGTTTGACCTCAGGTCTGATGAGAGTTAGGAGAAGGAGAGGAGAAGGGGAATAGGTTTAACCTCAGGTCTGATGAGAGTTAGGAGAAGGAGAGGAGGAAGAGGTTTGACCTCAGCTCTGATGAGAGTTAGGAGGAGGAGAGGAGAGGGGGAAGAGGTTTGACATCAGCTCTGATGAGAGTTAGGAGAAGGAGAGGAGAGGGGGAATAGGTTTAACCTCAGGTCTGATGAGAGTTAGGAGAAGGAGAGGAGAGGGGGAAGAGGTTTGACATCAGCTCTGATGAGAGTTAAGAGAAGAAAGAGGTTTGAGGATGAGAAGAGAAGTTTGACATCAGCTCTTATGAGAGTTAGAGAAAGAGAGGAGGGGGGAAGAGGTTTGACATCAGCTCTGATGAGAGGTTTGACATCAGCTCTGATGAGAGTTAAGAGAAGAAGAGGAGGAATCAGCTCTTAGAGAGTTGAGATCAGCTCTGATGAGAGTTAAGAGAGAAGGAAGAGGTTTGACATCAGCTCTTAGGGAGTAGAGGGAGAGGAGAGGGGGTAGAGGCTTGACCTCAGCTCTGATGAGAGTTAGAGAAGAGAGGAGAGGGGGAAGAGGTTTGACATCAGCTCTGGATGAGAGGAAGGTGGTGGACCATTATAATACTGTACCACCGTTATACCACTGTAATACTGTACCACCATTATACCACTAACACTGTACCACCATTATACCACTATAATAATGTACCACCATTATACCACTGTAACACTGTCCACCATTATAACACTAATACTGTACCACCATTATACTATAATACTGTACCACCATTATACCACTATAATAATACCACCATTATACCACTAATACTGTACCACCATTATACCACTGTAACACTGTACCACCATTATACCACTGTAACACTGTACCACCATTATAACACTAATACTGTACCACCATTATACCACTAATACTGTACCACCATTATACCACTGTAACACTGTACCACCATTATACCACTATAACTGTACCACCATTATAACACTACTGTACCACCATTATAACACTAATACTGTACCACCATTATACCACTGTAACACTGTACCACCATTATAACACCAATACTGTACCACCATTATACCACTGTAACACTGTACCACCATTATACCACTATAATACTGTACCACCATTATAACACTAATACTGTACCACCATTATACCACTTAATACTGTACCACCATTATACCACTGTAACACTGTACCACCATTATAACACTATAATACTGTACCACCATTATAACACTAATACTGTACCACCATTATAACACTAATACTGTACCACCATTATACCACTAATACTGTACCACCATTATACCACTGTAACACTGTACCACCATTATACCACTGTAACACTGTACCACCATTATACCACTATAATACTGTACCACCAGTATACCACTATAATACTGTACCACCATTATAACACTAATACTGTACCACCATTATAACACTAATACTGTACCACCATTATACCACTGTAACACTGTACCACCATTATACCACTATAATACTGTACCACCATTATACCACTATAATACTGTACCACCATTATAACACTAATACTGTACCACCATTATACCACTGTAACACTGTACCACCATTATAACACTAATACTGTACCACCATACCACTAATACTGTACCACCATTATACCACTAATACTGTACCACCATTATACCACTATAATACTGTACCACCATTATACCACTGTAACACTGTACCACCATTATACCACTATAATACTGTACCACCATTATAACACTAATACTGTACCACCATTATAACACTAATACTGTACCACCATTATGCCATTTTAACACTGTACTACCATTATACCACTATAATACTGTACCACCATTATAACACTAATAACACCATAATACTGTACCACCATTATAACACTAATAACACTGTACCACCATTATACCACTGTAACACTGTACCACTGTAACACGGTACCACCATTATACCACTGTAACACTGTACCACCATTATAACACTAATACTGTACCACCATTATACCACTATAATACTGTACCATTATAACACTGTAACACTGTACCACCATTATAACACTAATACTGTACCACCATTATAACACTATATACTGTACCACCATTATAAACTGTAACACTGTACCACCATTATACCACTAATACTGTAACAACATTATAACACTAATACTGTACCACCATTATAACACTAATACTGTACCACCATTATAACACTAACACTGTACCAACATTATACCACCATAATAATGTACCACCATTATAACACTAATACTGTACCACCATTATAACACTAATACTGTACCACCATTATACCACTAACACTGTACCACCATTCTACCACTAACACTGTACCACCATTATAACACTAATAATGTACCACCATTATAACACTAATACTGTACCACCATTATACCACTGTAAAACTGTACCACCATTATAACACTACTGTACCACTGTAACACTGTAACACCATTATAACACTATAATAATGTACCACCATTATAACACTAATACTGTACCACCATTATACCACTAATACTGTACCAAACTGTACCACAGCATTACTATTAGTACTACCACAGCTCAGCCTACTGTACCACCATTTACTACCACAGCTCACACCATTATAGTACACTATAATACTATTAGTACTACACCAGCCTTATTACCACTAGTAGTAGTACTGTACCACATTACTATTAGTAGTAGTACTACACTCAGCCTATATTACTATTAGTACTACACTATTTACTATTAGTACTACCACAGCTCAGCCTACATTACTATTAGTATTAGTATTACCACAGCTCAGCCTACATTACTATTAGTATTACCACAGCTCAGCCTACATTACTATTAGTATTACCACAGCTCAGCCTACATTACTATTAGTATTACCACAGCTCAGCCTACATTACTATTAGTATTACCACAGCTCAGCCTACATTACTATTAGTATTAGTATTACCACAGCTCAGCCTACATTACTATTAGTATTAGTATTACCACAGCTCAGCCTACATTACTATTAGTACTACCACAGCTCAGCCTACATTACTATTAGTATTACCACAGCTCAGCCTACATTACTATTAGTATTAGTATTACCACAGCTCAGCCTACATTACTATTAGTATTACCACAGCTCAGCCTACATTACTATTAGTACTACCACAGCTCAGCCTACATTACTATTAGTATTAGCTCAGTCTACATTACTATTAGTATTAGTACACAGCTCAGCCTACATTACTATTAGTATTACCACAGCTCAGCCTACATTACTATTACTCAGCCTACATTACTATTAGTATTACCACAGCTCAGCCTAGTACTACCACAGCTCAGCCTACATTAGTATTAGTATTACCACAGCTCAGCCTACATTACTATTAGTACTACCACAGCTCAGCCTACATTACTATTAGTATTAGTCCTACCACAGCTCAGCCTTCATTAATATTAGTATTACCACAGCTCAGCCTACATTACTATTAGTATTAGTATTACCAGCTCAGCCTACATTACTTATTAGTATTACCACAGCTCAGCCTACATTACATTAGTACTACCACAGCTCAGCCTACATTACTATTAGTATTACCACAGCTCAGCCTACATTACTATTAGTATTACCACAGCTCAGCCTACATTACTATTAGTACTACCACAGCTCAGCCTACATTACTATTAGTATTACCACAGCTCAGCCTACATTACTATTAGTATTACCACAGCTCAGCCTACATTACTACTAGTATTACCACAGCTCAGCCTACATTACTATTAGTATTACCACAGCTCAGCCTACATTACTATTAGTATTAGCATACCACAGCTCAGCCTACATTACTATTAGTATTACCACAGCTCAGCCTATTACATTACTATTAGTATTACCACAGCTCAGCCTACATTACTATTAGTAGTAGCCTACATTACTATTAGCCCACAGCTCAGCCTACATTACTATTAGTATTACCACAGCTCAGCCTACATTTCTATTACTATTAGTACTACCACAGCTCAGCCTACATTACTATTAGTATTACCACAGCTCAGCCTACATTACTATTAGTACTACCACAGCTCAGCCTACATTACTATTAGTACTACCACAGCTCAGCCTACATTACTATTAGTACTACCACAGCTCAGCTTCTATTACATTACTATTAGTATTACCACAGCTCAGCCTACATTACTATTAGTAGTACCACAGCTCAGCCTACATTACTATTAGTATTAGTATTACTAGTATTACCACAGCTCAGCCTACATTACTATTAGTATTAGTATTACCACAGCTCAGCCTACATTACTATTAGTAGTAGCCTACATTACCACAGCTCAGCCTACATTACTATTAGTATTATTAGTATTACCACAGCTCAGCCTACATTACTATTAGTATTACCACAGCTCAGCTACATTACTATTAGTAGTACTACCACAGCTACAGCCTCAGCCTACATTACTATTAGTATTAGTATTACCACAGCTCAGCCTACATTACTATTAGTATTACCACAGCTCAGCCTACATTACTATTAGTATTATCAGTCTACTAGTATTAGTACTACCACAGCTCAGCCTACATTACTATTAGTACTACCACAGTACTACATTACTATTAGCCCAGCTCATCCTACATTACTATTAGTACTACCACAGCTCAGCCTACATTACTATTAGTATTACCACAGCTCAGTCTACATTACTATTAGTACTACCACAGCTCAGCCTACATTACTATTAGTATTACCACAGCTCAGCCTACATTACTATTAGTATTACCACAGCTCAGCCTACATTACTGGCTAGTACTACCACAGCTCAGCCTACATTACTATTAGTATTACCACAGCTCAGCCTACATTACTACTAGTATTACCACAGCCCAGCCTACATTACTATTAGTATTAGTATTACCACAGCTCAGCCTACATTACTATTATTATTACTCAGCCTACATTACTATTAGTATTAGCTCCTACATTACTATTAGTATTACCACAGCTCAGCCTACATTACTATTAGTATTACCACAGCTCAGCCTACATTACTATTAGTACTACCACAGCTCAGCCTACATTACTATTAGTATTTACTACCACAGCTCAGCCTACATTACTATTAGTATTACCACAGCTCAGCCTACATTACTATTAGTATTAGCCAGAGCTCAGCCTACATTACTATTAGTACTACCACAGCTCAGCCTACATTACGTACTACCACTGATTAGTATTACCACAGCTCAGCCTACATTACTATTAGTACTACCACAGCTCAGCCTACATTACTATTAGTATAGTACTACCACAGCTCAGCCTACATTATTACCACAGCTCACTATTAGTATTACCACAGCTCAGCCTACATTACTATTAGTATACCATAGCTCAGCCTCATTACTATTAGTATTACCACAGCCTCAGCTATTAGTATTAGTATTACCACAGTCAGCCTACATTACTATTAGTATTACCATTCAGCCTACATTACTATTAGTATTACCACAGCTCAGCCTACATTACTATTAGTAGTAGTACTACCACAGCTCAGCCTACATTACTATTAGTATTAGTATTACCACAGCTCAGCTCAGCCTACATTACTATTAGTACTACCACAGCTCAGCCTACATTACTATTAGTATTACCACAGCTCAGCCTGCATTACTATTACTATTAGTATTACCACAGCTCAGCCTACATTACTATTAGTACTACCACAGCTCAGCCTACATTACTATTAGTACTACCACAGCTCAGCCTACATTACTATTAGTATTACCACAGCTCAGCCTACATTACTATTAGTACTACCACAGCTCAGCCTACATTACTATTAGTATTACCACAGCTCAGCCTATTAGTACTACCACAGCTCAGCCTACATTACTATTAGTACTACCACAGCTCAGCCTACATTACCATTAGTATTACCATTGCTCAGCCTACATTACTATTAGTATTACCACAGCTCAGCCTACATTACTATTAGTATAGTACTACCACAGCTCAGCCTACATTACTATTAGTACTACCACAGCTCAGCCTACATTACTATTAGTATTACCACAGCTCAGCCTACATTACTATTAGTACTACCCCAGCTCATTACTATTAGTATTAGTACTACCACAGCTCAGCCTACATTACTATTAGTACTACCACAGCTCAGCCTACATTACTATTAGTATTAGTACTACCACAGCTCAGCCTACATTACTATTAGTATTACCACAGCTCAGCCTACATTACTATTAGTATTACCACAGCTCAGCCTACATTACTATTAGTAGTAGTATTACCACAGCTCAGTCTATATTACTATTAGTATTAGTACTCACCACAGCTCAGTCTACATTACTATTAGTACTACCACAGCTCAGCCTACATTACTACTAGTATTACCACAGCTCAGCTCTACATTACTATTAGTATTACCACAGCTCAGCCTACATTACTATTAGTATTACCACAGTAGTACTACCACAGCCCAGCCTACATTACTATTAGTATTACCACAGCTCAGCCTACATTACTATTAGTACTACCACAGCTGAGCCTACATTACTTTTAGTATTACCACAGCTCAGACTACATTACTATTAATATTAGTATTACCACAGCTCAGCCTACATTACTATTAGTATTAGTATTACCACAGCCCAGCCTACATTACTATTACTATTAGTACTACCACAGCTCAGCCTACATTACTAGTATTAGTATTACCACAGCTCAGCCTACATTACTACATTACCACAGCTATTAGTATTAGTATTACCACAGCTCAGCCTACATTACTATTAGTATTAGTATTACCACAGCTCAGCCTACATTACTATTAGTATTAGTACTACAGCTCAGCCTACATTACTATTAGTATTAGTATTACCACAGCTCAGCCTACATTACTATTAGTACTACTACACAGCTCAGCCTACATTACTATTAGTATTACCACAGCTCAGCCTACATTACTATTAGTACTTACCACAGCTCAGCCTACATTACTATTAGTAGTAGTACCCACAGCTCAGCCTACATTACTATTAGTATTAGTATTACAGCTCAGCCTCTGCTATTAGTATTACCACAGCTCAGCCTACATTACTATTAGTATTACCACAGCTCAGCCTACATTACTATTAGTATTACCACAGCTCAGCCTACATTACCTATTAGTATTAGTATTACCACAGCTCAGCCTACATTACTATTAGTATTACCACAGCTCAGCCTACATTACTAGTAGTACCACCACAGCTCAGCCTACATTACTATTAGTATTACCACAGCTCAGCCTACATTACTATTAGTATTAGTATTACTAGCTCAGCCTACAGTACTATTAGTATTACCACAGCTCAGCCTACATTACTATTAGTATTAGTATTACCACAGCTCAGCCTACATTACTATTAGTATTACCACAGCTCAGCCTACATTACTATTAGTACTACCACAGCTCAGCCTACATTACTATTCGTACTACCACAAAGCTCAGCCTACATTACTATTAGTAGTAGTACTACCACAGCTCAGCCTATTACTATTAGTATTAGTATTACCAGCTCAGCCTACATTACTATTAGTATTACCACAGCTCAGCCTACATTACTATTAGTATTACCACAGTAGTACATTACTATTAGTATTACCACAGCTCAGCCACATTACTATTAGTATTAGTAATACCACAGCTCAGCCTATATTACTATAGTAGTACTACCACAGCTCAGCCTACATTACTATTAGTATTAGTATTACCACAGCTCAGCCTACATTAGTATTAGTATTACCACAGCTCAGCCTACATTACTATTAGTACTACCCCAGCTCAGTCTACATTAGTATTAGTACTACCAGCTCAGCCTTACATTACCCACAGCTCAGTCTACATTACTATTAGTATTAGTACTACCACAGCTCAGCCTACATTACTATTAGTACTACCACAGCTCAGCCTACATTACTATTAGTATTACCACAGCTCAGCCTAAGATTACATTACTATTACTATTAGTATTACCACAGCTCAGCCTACATTACTATTAGTACTTCAGCCTACATTGCATTACCCACAGCTCAGCCTACATTACTACTAGTATTACCACAGCTCAGCCTACATTACTATTAGTATTAGTATTACCTACATTACTATTAGTATTCAGCCTACATTACTATTAGTATTACCACAGCCTGTGCCTACATTACTATTAGTATTACCACAGCTCAGCCTACATTACTATTAGTATTACCACAGCTCAGCCTACACATTATTAGTAGTAGTGCTTACCACAGCTCAGCCTCTACATTACTATTAGTATTAGTATTACCACAGCTCAGCCTACATTATTAGTATTACCACAGCTCAGCCTACATTACTATTAGTATTACCACAGCTCAGTCATATATTACTATTAGTACTACCACAGCTCAGCCTACATTGCTTATTAGTAGTAGTATTACCACAGCTCAGCCCATTACTATTAGTAGTAGTATTACCACAGCTCAGCCTACATTACTATTAGTAGTAGTATTACCACAGCTCAGCCTACATTACTATTAGTATTAATATTACCACAGCTCAGCCTACATTACTATTAGTACTACCACAGCTCAGCCTACATTACTATTAGTATTACCACAGCTCAGCCTACATTACTATTAGTATTACCACAGCTCAGCCTACATTACTATTAGTATTAGTACTACCACAGCTCAGCCTACATTACTATTAGTACTACCACAGCTCAGCCTACATTACTATTAGTATTACCACAGCTCAGCCTACATTACTATTAGTACTACCACAGCTCAGCCTACATTACTATTAGTATTACCACAGCTCAGCCTACATTACTATTAGTACTACCACAGCTCAGCCTACATTACTATTAGTATTACCACAGCTCAGCCTACATTACTATTAGTATTACCACAGCTCAGCCTACATTACTATTAGTATTACCACAGCTCAGCCTACATTACTATTAGTAGTAGTAATACCACAGCTCAGCCTACATTACTACTAGTACTACCACAGCTCAGCCTACATTACTATTAGTATTACCACAGCTCAGCCTATATTACTAGTAGTAGTAGTATTACCACAGCTCAGCCTACATTACTATTAGTATTACCACAGCTCAGCCTACATTACTATTAGTATTACCACAGCTCAGCCTACATTACTATTAGTATTACCACAGCTCAGTCTACATTACTATTAGTATTACCACAGCTCAGCCTACATTACTATTAGTATTACCACAGCTCAGTCTATATTACTATTAGTAGTAGTAATACCACAGCTCAGCCTACATTACTACTAGTACTACCACAGCTCAGCCTACATTACTATTAGTATTACCACAGCTCAGCCTACATTACTATTAGTAGTAGTACTACCACAGCCCAGCCTACATTACTATTAGTATTACCACAGCTCAGCCTACATTACTATTAGTACTACCACAGCTCAGCCTACATTACTTTTAGTATTACCACAGCTCAGCCTACATTACTATTAGTATTAGTACTACCACAGCTCACCCTACATTACTATTAGTACTACCACAGCCCAGCCTACATTACTATTACTATTAGTACTACCACAGCTCAGCCTACATTACTATTAGTATTAGTATTACCACAGCCCAGCCTACATTACTATTACTATTAGTATTACCACAGCTCAGTCTACATTACTATTAGTAGTAGTATTACCACAGCTCAGTCTACATTACTATTAGTATTAGTACTACCACAGCTCAGTCTACATTACTATTAGTATTACCACAGCTCAGCCTACATTACTATTAGTACTACCACAGCTCAGCCTACATTACTATTAGTATTACCACAGCTCAGCCTACATTACTATTAGTACTACCACAGCTCAGCCTACATTACTATTAGTACTACCACAGCTCAGCCTACATTACTATTAGTACTACCACAGCTCAGCCTACATTACTATTAGTATTACCACAGCTCAGCCTACATTACTATTAGTATTACCACAGCTCAGCCTACATTACTATTAGTATTACCACAGCTCAGCCTACATTACTATTAGTATTACCACAGCTCAGCCTACATTACTATTAGTATTACCACAGCTCAGCCTACATTACTATTAGTACTACCACAGCTCAGCCTACATTACTATTAGTATTACCACAGCTCAGCCTACATTACTATTAGTATTAGTATTACCACAGCTCAGCCTACATTACTATTAGTACTACCACAGCTCAGCCTACATTACTATTAGTATTACCACAGCTCAGCCTACATTACTATTAGTATTACCACAGCTCAGCCTACATTACTATTAGTACTACCACAGCTCAGCCTACATTACTATTCGTATTACCACAGCTCAGCCTACATTACTATTAGTAGTAGTACTACCACAGCTCAGCCTACATTACTATTAGTATTAGTATTACCACAGCTCAGCCTACATTACTATTAGTATTACCACAGCTCAGCCTACATTACTATTAGTAGTAGTATTACCACAGCTCAGCCTACATTACTATTAGTATTAGTAATACCACAGCTCAGCCTATATTACTAGTAGTAGTATTACCACAGCTCAGCCTACATTACTATTAGTAGTAGTATTACCACAGCTCAGCCTACATTACTATTAGTATTAGTATTACCACAGCTCAGCCTACATTACTATTAGTATTAGTATTACCACAGCTCAGCCTACATTACTATTAGTATTACCACAGCTCAGCCTACATTACTATTAGTACTACCACAGCTCAGCCTACATTACTATTAGTACTACCACAGCTCAGCCTACATTACTATTAGTATTACCACAGCCCAGCCTACATTACTATTAGTATTAGTATTACCACAGCTCAGCCTACATTACTATTAGTATTAGTATTACCACAGCTCAGCCTACATTACTATTAGTACTACCACAGCTCAGCCTACATTACTATTAGTACTACCACAGCTCAGCCTACATTACTATTAGTATTACCACAGCTCAGCCTACATTACTATTAGTATTACCACAGCTCAGCCTACATTACTATTAGTACTACCACAGCTCAGCCTACATTACTATTAGTATTACCACAGCTCAGCCTACATTACTATTAGTATTAGTACTACCACAGCTCAGCCTACATTACTATTAGTATTAGTATTACCACAGCTCAGCCTACATTACTATTAGTATTACCACAGCTCAGCCTACATTACTATTAGTATTACCACAGCTCAGCCTACATTACTATTAGTACTACCACAGCTCAGCCTACATTACTATTAGTAGTAGTATTACCACAGCTCAGCCTACATTACTATTAGTATTAGTAATACCACAGCTCAGCCTATATTACTAGTAGTAGTATTACCACAGCTCAGCCTACATTACTATTAGTATTAGTAATACCACAGCTCAGCCTACATTACTATTAGTATTACCACAGCTCAGCCTACATTACTATTAGT
>NW_027036525.1:0-14605 GCF_034236695.1 Oncorhynchus nerka | reverse complement strand
AAAACATTTTAACACAGACAGTGTCAAACTAACACTTTCGAAGTGTTGATAAACTAATAAACTAACAAACTAACCCCCCAGAGTGTGTAAACTAACCCCCCCAGAGTGTTGATAAACTAACCCCCCAGAGTGTTGGTAAACTACCCCCCCAGAGTGTTGGTAAACTAACCCCCAGAGTGTTGATAAACTAACCCCCCAGAGTGTTGATAAACTAACCCCCAGAGTGTTGATAAACTAACCCCCCAGAATGTTGGTAAACTAACCCCCCCAGAGTGTTGGTAAACTAACTCTAGTGTTGGATAAACCAACATCCCCAGAGTGTTGATAAACTAACCCCCCAGAGTGTTGATAAACTAACCCCCCCAGAGTGTTAGTAAACCAACCCCCAGAGTGTTGATAACCAACCCCCCAGAGTGTTGATAAACCAAATCCCCCCAGAGTGCTGGGATAAACCAACCACCCCCAGAGTGTTGGTAAACTAACCCCCCAGAGTGTTGATAAACTAACCCCCAGAGTGTTGGTAAACTAGCCCCCAGAGTGTTGATAAACTAACCCCCAGAGTGCTGATAAACCAGAGTGTTGGTAAATTAACCCCCAGAGTGTTGGTAAACTAACCACCCCCCAGAGTGTTGGTAAACTAACCCCAGAGTGTTGATAAAGAAGGTAACCCCCCAGAGTGTTGATAAACTAACCCCCTAAAACTAACCCCCAGAGTGTGTAAACTAACCCCCAGAGTGTTGATAAAACTAACCCCCAGAGTGTTGATAAACTAACCCCCCCAGAGTGTTGATAAACTAACCCCCCCAGAGTGTGATAAACTAACCCCCCCAGAGTGTTGATAAACTAACCCCCCAGAGTGTTGATAAACTAACATCCCCCAGAGTGTTGGTAAACTAACATCCCCCCCAGAGTGTTGATAAACTAACAGAGTGTTGATAAACCCCCCCAGAGTGTTGATAAACTAACATCCCCAGAGTGTTGATAAACTAACCCCCAGAGTGTTGATAAACTAACCCCCAGAGTGTTGGTGATAATCCCAGATAAAACTAACCCCCCCCCCCAGAGTGTTGATAAACTAACATCCCCAGAGTGTTGGTAAACTAACCCCCCCAGAGTGTTGATAAACTAACCCAGAGTGTTGATAAACTAACCCCCCCCAGAGTGTTGATAAACTAACCCCAGAGTGTTAGTAAACTAGCCCCCCAGAGTGTTGATAAACTAACATCCCCCCCAGAGTGTTGGTAAACTAACCCCCAGAGTGTTGATAAACTAACCCCCCAGAGTGTTGATAAACAACCCCCCAGAGTGTTGATAAAACCAACCCCCCAGAGTGTTGGTAAACTAGCCCCCCAGAGTGTTGATAAACTAACCCCCCAGAGTGTTGATAAACTAACCACCCAGAGTGTTGGTAAACTAACCCCCCCAGAGTGTTGGTAAACCAGAGTGTTGGTAAACTACCCCCCAGAGTGTTGATAAACTAACCCCCAGAGTGTTGGTAAACTAACCACCCCCAGAGTGTTGATAAACTAACCCCCCCAGAGTGTTGATAAACTAACCCCCAGAGTGTTGGTAACCAACCAGAGTGTGTAAACCCCCCAGAGTGTTGGTAAACTAACTCTCCAGAGTGTTGATAAACTAACAGAGTCTAACCCCCCAGAGTGTTGGTAAAACTAACCCCCAGAGTGTTGGTAACTAACCCCCAGAGTGTTGATAAACTAACCCCCCAGAGTGTTGATAAACTAACATCCCCAGAGTGTTGATAAACTAACATCCCCCCCAGAGTGTTGGTAAACTAACCCCCAGAGTGTTGTAAACTAACCCCCCAGAGTGTTGATAAACTAACCCCCAGAGTGTTGATAAACTAACCCCTGGAGGTGTTGATAAACTAACCCCAGAGTGTTGATAAACTAGCAGAGTGTTGATAAACTAACATCCCCCCAGAGTGTTGGTAAACTAACCCCCAGAGTGTTGATAAACCAACCAGAGTGTTGATAAACTAACCCCCCAGAGTGTTGATAAACTAACCCCAGAGTGTTGGTAAACCAACCCCCCAGAGTGTTGATAAACCAACCCCCCAGAGTGTTGATAAACTAACCACCCCCAGAGTGTTGGTAAACTAACCCCCCCCAGAGTGTTGAAAACCAACCCCCCAGAGTGTTGGTAAACTAACCCCCCAGAGTGTTGATAAACTAACCCCCAGAGTGTTGGTACCAACCACCCCCAGAGTGTTGGTAAACTAACCCCCCATAGTGTTGATAAACTAACCCCCCAGAGAGTGTTGATAAAACTAACCCCCAGAGTGTTGATAAACTAACATCCCCAGAGTGTTGATAAACTTAACCCCCAGAGTGTTGATAAACTAACCCCCCAGAGTGTTGATAAACTAACATCCCCCAGAGTGTTGGTAAACTAACACCCCCAGAGTGTTGATAAACCAAACATCCCAGAATGTTGATAAACTAACCCCCAGAGTGTTGGTAAACTAACTCCCCCAGAGTGTTGACAAACCCCCCTAGAGTGTTGATAAACTCCCCCAGAGTGTTGATAACCTAACCCCCAGAGTGTTGATAAATAACCCCCAGAGTGTTGATAAAACTAACATCCCCCCCCAGAGTGTTGGTAAACTAACCCCCCAGAGTGTTGATAAACTAACCCCCAGAGTGTTGATAAACTAACATCCCAGAGTGTTGAAACCAACCCCCCCCAGAGTGTTGGTGTAAACTGAGTGTTGATAAACTAACCCCCCCAGAGTGTTGATAAACTCCCCCCCCAGAGTGTTGATAAACCAACCCCCCAGAGTGTTGATAAACTAACCCCCCCCAGAGTGTTGATAAACTAACCCCCAGAGTGTTGATAAACTAACCACCCCCAGAGTGTTGGTAAACTAACCCCCCCAGAGTGTTGGTAAACTAACCCCCAGAGTGTTGGTAAACCAGCCCCCAGAGTGTTGATAACCAACCCCCAGAGTGTTGATAAATTAACCCCCCAGAGTGTTATGAACCCAGAGTGTTGGGTAACCCCCCAGAGTGTTGATAAACACCCCCCAGAGTGTTGGTAAACAACCCCCCAGAGTGTTGAGTGTTGATAAACTAACTTCCCAGAGTGTTGATAAACTAACCCCCAGAGTGTGTAAACTAACCCCCCCAGAGTGTTGATAAACTAACCCCCCAGAGTGTTGATAAACTAACCCCCAGAGTGTGATAAACTAACATCCCCCAGAGTGTTGATAAACTAACATCCCCCCCAGAGTGTTGAAAACTAACATCCCCGCCAGAGAGTGTTGATAAACTAACCCCCCAGAGTGTTGATAAACTAACCCCCCAGAGTGTTGATAAACTGAGTAAACTAACACCCCCAGAGTGTTGATAAACTAACCCCCACCCCCCAGAGTGTTGATAAACTAACCCCCCAGAGTGTTGGTAACTAGCCTCAGAGTGTTGATAACCAACATCCAGAGTGTTGATAAACTAACCCCCAGAGTGTTGATAAACTAACCCCCCCAGAGTGTTGATAAACTAACCCCCCAGAGTGTTGATAAACTAACATCCCCAGAGTGTTGGATAAACTAGCATCCCCCCCAGAGTGTTGATAAACTAACCCCCAGAGTGTTGATAAACTAACCCCCCCAGAGTGTTGATAAACTGGTAAACTAGCTCCCAGAGTGTTGATAAATCCCCCAGAGTGTTGATAAACTAACCCCCCCCAGAGTGTTGATAAACTAACCCCCCCAGAGTGTTGGTAAACTAGAGTGTGTAAAACTAACCCCCAGAGTGTTGATAAACTAACCCCCCCCAGAGTGTTGATAAACTAACCACCCCCCAGAGTGTTGATAAACTGGTAAACTAACTCCCCCCCAGAGTGTTGATAAACTAACATCCCCCAGAGTGTTGGGTGTTGATAACTAACCTCCCCCCCCCAGAGTGTTGATAAAACCCCACCCAGAGTGTTGATAAACTAACCCCCAGAGTGTTGATAAACTAACCCCAGAGTGTTGATAAACTAACCCCCCCAGAGTGTTGATAAACTAACCCCCAGAGTGTTGATAAACTAACCCCCAGAGTGTTGATAAACTAACCCCCAGAGTGTTGATAAACTAACATCCCCCCAGAGTGTTGATAAACTAACCCCCAGAGTGTTGATAAACTAACCCCCCAGAGTGTTGATAAACTAGCCCCCAGAGTGTTGATAAACTAACCCCCAGAGTGTTGATAAACTAACACCCCCAGAGTGTTGGTAATGTTGATAAACCCCCCAGCTTGAGTGTTGATAAACTAACCCCCCAGAGTGTTGGTAAACTAACCCCCCCCAGAGTGTTGGTAAACTAACCCCCCCAGAGTGTTGATAAACTAACCCCCCAGAGTGTTGATAAACTAACCCCTAACCCCCAGAGTGTTGATAAACTAACCCCCAGAGTGTTGATAAACTAACCCCCCCTAACATCCCCCCAGAGTGTTGGTAAACTAACACCCCCAGAGTGTTGATAAACTAAACCCCCCCCAGAGTGTTGATAAACTAACCCCCAGAGTGTTGGTAAACTAACCCCCAGAGTGTTGATAAACTAACCCCCAGAGTGTTGATAAACTAACCCCCAGAGTGTTGATAAACTAACCCCCCAGAGTGTTGATAAACTAACCCCAGAGTGTTGATAAACTAACATCCCCAGAGTGTTGATAAACTAACCCCCCAGAATGTTGGTAAACTAACCCCCCAGAGTGTTGGTAAACTAACCCCCAGAGTGTTGATAAACTAACATCCCCAGAGTGTTGATAAACTAACATCCCCCAGAGTGTTGGTAAACTAACCCCCAGAGTGTTGATAAACTAACCCCCAGAGTGTTGATAAACTAACCCCCCAGAGTGTTGATAAACTAACCCCCCAGAGTGTTGATAAACTAACCCCCAGAGTGTTAGTAAACTAGCCCCCCAGAGTGTTGATAAACTAACCCCCCAGAGTGTTGATAAACTAACCCCCCAGAGTGTTGGTAAACTAACCACCCCCAGAGTGTTGGTAAACTAACCCCCCAGAGTGTTGATAAACTAACCCCCAGAGTGTTGGTAAACTAGCCCCCAGAGTGTTGATAAACTAACCCCCAGAGTGTTGATAAACTAACCCCCAGAGTGTTGGTAAACTAACCACCCCCAGAGTGTTGGTAAACTAACCCCCCAGAGTGTTGATAAACTAACCCCCAGAGTGTTGGTAAACTAACCCCCAGAGTGTGTAAACTAACCCCCAGAGTGTTGATAAACTAACCCCCAGAGTGTTGATAAACTAACCCCCAGAGTGTGTAAACTAACCCCCCAGAGTGTTGATAAACTAACCCCCAGAGTGTTGATAAACTAACATCCCCCAGAGTGTTGATAAACTAACATCCCCCTGCCAGAGTGTTGATAAACTAACATCCCCCACCAGAGTGTTGATAAACTAACATCCCCCAGAGTGTTGATAAACCAACCCCCCAGAGTGTTGGTAAACTAACCCCCCAGAGTGTTGATAAACTAACCCCCCAGAGTGTTGATAAACTAACCCCCCAGAGTGTTGGTAAACTAACCCCCCAGAGTGTTGATAAACTAACCCCCAGAGTGTTGATAAACTAACCCCCAGAGTGGTGATAAACTAACCCCCAGAGTGTTGGTAAACTAACCCCCAGAGTGTTGATAAACTAACCCCCCCAGAGTGTTGATAAACTAACCCCCAGAGTGTTGGTAAACTAACCCCCCATAGTGTTGATAAACAAACCCCCAGAGAGTGTTGATAAACTAACATCCCCAGAGTGTTGATAAACTAACATCCCCAGAGTGTTGGTAAACTAACATCCCCAGAGTGTTGATAAACTAACATCCCAGAATGTTGATAAACTAACCCCCAGAATGTTGATAAAACTAACCCCCCAGAGTGTTGATAAACTAACATCCCAGAGTGTTGATAAACTAACCCCCAGAGTGTTGATAAACCAACCCCCAGAATGTTGATAAACTAACCCCCAGAGTGTTGGTAAACTAACCCCCAGAGTGTTGGTAAACTAACCCCCCAGAGTGTTGATAAACTAACCCCCCCAGAGTGTCGGGTCCCTAACACCATGGGTGTTGCAAATTCCCACTCAAATGAACACTTTACAGAGTCCATGATAACATGGCTTTATACACAGAGTACCAGTATAGAGTCCATGATAACATGGCTTTATACACAGAGTACCAGTATAGAGTCCATGATAACATGGCTTTATACACAGAGTACCAGTATAGAGTCCATGATAACATGGCCTTATACACAGAGTACCAGTACAGAGTCCATGATAACATGGCCTTATACACAGAGTACCAGTACAGAGTCCATGATAACATGGCCTTATACACAGAGTACCAGTACAGAGTCCATGTGCAGAGTACGAGGTAATTGAGGTAGATATGTACATATAGGTAGGGATGAAGTGACTAGACAACAGGATAGATAATAAACAGTAGCAGCAGTGTATGTGATGAGTCTAAAGAGTTGGTGCAGAAAGGGTTAATGCGACAGTTAAATAGTTAACCATATAACTACCCTGACTAACTAATTAACAGTCCTATGGCTTGGGGGTAGAAGCTGTTCAGTGTCCTGTTGGTTCCAGACTTGGTGCATTGGCACCACTTAACGTGCGGTAGCAGAGAAAACAATCTATGACTTGGGTGAGTGGAGTTTTTAGGGCCTGCCTCTGACACCGCCTGGTATAGAGGTCCTGGATGGCAGGGAGCTCGGCCCCAGTGATGTACTGGACCGTACGCACTACACTTGGTAGCGCCTTACGGTCAGATGTCAAGCAGTTGCCATACCAGGCGGTGATGCAGCCAGTCAGGATGCTCTCGATGTTGCAACTGTAGAACCTTTTGAGGGTCTGAGGACCCATGCCAAATCCTTTCAGTCTCCTGAGGGGGAAGAGGCGTCGTCGTACCCTCTTCACGACTGTGTTGGTGTGTTTGAACCGTGATAGATCCTTAGTGATGTGGTCACTGAGGAACTTGAAGCTTTCGACCCGCTCGACTACAGCCCCATCTATGTAAATGGTGGCGTGGTTTAGCCTTCCATTTCCTGTAGTCCACAATCAGCTCCTTTGTCTTATTGACGTTGAGGAAGAGGTTGTTGTCCTGGCACCACGGTGTAAAGCCTTATTTGCATATGTATTTCCCAAGGGGCCTTTCAGGTGTATGTTAGAGGTACCAGGCCTCCCATGACTGTGTTTGCTAGTGACAGAGACGTGAGTGTTGCATTCAAATGGCTTTAAGTCCTGTAGCCTTCACCAAGTGAGTGGCTAAGTTAAATATTTTATAATAACAATTCAATAATTTATGACAATACATGACTTTGTTTGACATCACCATACAGCCTAGTTTTGTCCTAACACACAGTGGTCTGAAAGTCCTACTTTGCAGGCCACAACGGAAAGTCTCATGACGCTGGTTTGCAAAGTGTTATTTAACTCCTATTGTAATCCAGCCAGAGGATTGCCAACACTTGGAACTGTTAATCACCCGCCATCCAGGACCTCTATACCAGGCGGTGTCAGAGGCGGTGTCAGAGGCAGGCCCTAAAAACTCCAGTCACCCAAGTCATAGATTGTTCTCTCTGCTACCACACGGCAAGCGGTACCAATGTACCAAGTCTGGAACCAACAGGACAGTGAACAACTTCTACACTGACTGGCAATGTGGGGAAGATAAATACGCGAGCCTCCCTTAATTAACCACTGTACCTGAGGTAACCGTGTCAATGACACCCACTTCCAGATTGGATTAGGTTAGAAAAATGTGTTCTTTTTCTCTGTGTAGTATAAGATCCATTAATCAATCAATGTGCAGAAACATAGATATTAAAACAAACTAGTATCAACAACAACAAAAAAATTGCAACAAGGCATCCTGGGAAATATGCTAACGAGGCCCCTCCCATATATTTTTTTCATTGTGAGAGAGTTAACAGAAATGACCTCAACGCGGTCGTTTAACAACGGCACCACGTGGTGTTGATTCCACTGGGAGTTAAATAACATTTAGTTTATTCACTGCAGGGGGTGTAGATTCCACTGGGAGTTAAATAACATTTAGTTTATTCACGACAGGGGGTGTTGATTCCACTGGGAGTTAAATAACATTTAGTTTATTCACGACAGGGGGTGTAGATTCCACTGGGAGTTAAATAACATCTAGTTTATTCACGGCAGGTGGTGTAGATTTCAATCCCACTGGTGTTAACCCCATTAGAATCAACACTCAGATATAACCGCCTTTTGCTTTGCGCACACACACCAAAATGCACACACACACACACACACACACACACACACACACACACACACACACACACACACACACACACAACTGACCATGACGTCTACATTTAGGGCATCCAGGAGGATCAGCCCATCACCTCAGCTTCACCCTGCTACACAGACGGAGCTTATGAAACCAGATAAAGAGAGAGAGAGAGAAATACATAGATAGAGAGAGAGAGAGCGAGAGGGACAGTCTACTACTCTTAAATAGAAATATAGGGAGAGAGACAGTCTACTACTATTAGATGGAGAGAGTCTACTTCTCTTAGACACAGAGACAGTCTACTACTCTTAGATAGAGATATATAGGGAGGGGCATTCTACTACTCTTAGATACAGAGACAGTCTACTACTCTTAGATAGAGAGATAGAGAGACAGTCTACTACTCTTAAATAGAGAGAGAGAGAGACAGTCTACTACTCTTAAATAGAAATATAGTGAGAGAGACAGTCTACTACTATTAGATGGGAGAGAGTCTACTTCTCTTAGATAGAGTTTTAGACAGTATACTACTCTTAGATAGAGATATATAGGGAGGGGCATTCTACTACTCTTAGATAGAGACAGTCTACTACTCTTAGATAGAGAGACAGTCTACTACTCTTAGATAGACAGATAGAGAGACAGTCTACTACTCTTAGATATAGAGACAGTCTACTACTCTTAGATAGAGAGATAGAGAGAGAGGCATTCTACTACTCTTAGACACAGAGACAGTCTGCTACTCTTAGATATATATATAGAGAGAGAGGGCTTCTACTACTCTTAGATAGAGAGATAGAGAGACAGAGAGATAGAAAGACAGTCTACTACTCTTAGATATAGAGATATAGCTTTGGCAATGTTAACACATGTTTCCCATGCCAATAAAGCCCTTGAATTGAATTTAATTTATATAGAGAGAGGCATTCTACTACTCTTAGATACAGAGACAGTCTACTACTCATAGATAGATAGATAGATAGATAGATCGATAGATAGATAGATAGATAGATAGATAGATAGATAGATAGATAGATAGATAGAGACACAGAGACAGTCTACTACTCTTAGATATAGAGATATAGAGAGAGGCCTTCTACTACTCTTAGATAGAGAGACAGTCTACTACTCTTAGATAGACAGATAGAGAGACAGTCTACTACTCTTAGATATAGAGACAGTCTACTACTCTTAGATATAGAGATATAGCTTTGATAGAGAGACAGATGATAGAAAGACAGTCTACTACTCTTAGATATAGAGATATAGCTTTGGCAATGTTAACATGCCATGCCAATAAAGCCCTTGAATTGAATTGAATTTATATAGAGAGAGGCATTCTACTACTCTTAGATACAGAGACAGTCTACTACTCATAGATAGATAGATAGATAGATAGATAGATAGATAGATAGATAGATAGATAGATAGATAGATAGATAGATAGATAGATAGATAGATAGATAGAGACACAGAGACAGTCTACTACTCTTAGATATAGAGATATAGAGAGAGGCCTTCTACTACTCTTAGATAGAGAGACAGTCTACTACTCATAGATACAGAGACAGTCTACTACTCATAGATACAGAGACAGTCTACTACTCTTAGATACAGAGACAGTCTACTACTCATAGATACAAAGACAGTCTACTACTCATAGATACAGAGACAGTCTACTACTCATAGATAGATAGATAGATAGATAGATAGATAGATAGATAGATAGATAGATAGATAGATAGATAGATAGATAGATAGATAGATAGATAGATAGATAGATAGATAGATAGATAGAGACAGATAGATAGAGACAGATAGATAGATAGAGACAGTCTACTACTCTTAGATAGATAGATACAGAGACAGTCTACTACTCTTAGATAGAGAGATATAGAGAGAGGCATTCTACTACTCATAGATAGATATATACAGAGACAGTCTACTACTCATAGATAGATAGATACAGAGACAGTCTACTACTCTTAGATAGAGAGATATAGAGAGAGGCATTCTACTACTCTTAGATAGAGATATATAGAGATAGGCATTCTACTACTCTTAGATAAAGAGACAGTCTACTACTGTTCTCCTCTCTCCTAAAATCAATCTTCTACTTCACCCCTCTCTTGTATTGCAGTCAGTGTCCTGCTAAAGGCCTGTTCAAACCTTTCATTTAGCCACATTGTTTCCCTCTTATTGATGGTCAACATGTGATGCTTGATTGTACAAGGTACACAGTACCCAATAACCACTACATGTGATGCTTGATTGTACAGGGTACACAGTACCCAATAACCACCACATGTGATGCTTGATTGTACAAGGTACACAGTACCCAATAACCACTACAAGTGACTAGAAATGAAAGATAAGACAAATGTGATAAGATTGAAGATACCAGTTATGATGATGACGATGATGTCTGTTGAACAACTTAGATGAAGACGAATTTGACCCATCCACATTCTAACCTGATCACACTGTCCCCCTGTCCCACTCATCCCATCTCTCTTTCCTGCCCAAGTGACGGTAAACCTTAAGGCCAGTAATATCACAGTGGGGATTTCTCCCTCTTGTCAAGCGGATCTCTGCTCTCCACCAAACTGTCCCCCCCTCCTGCTTTCTGTTCTTCCTGAGAACACTCAGAACTTAAAAAAAAAAGTGTTTCACCATGCTTCTACACCTGCATTGCTTGCTGTTTGGGGTTTTAGGCTGGGTTTCTGTACAGCACTGAGATATCAGCTGATGTACGAAGGGCTTTATAAATACATTTAATTTGATTTTGATTTGTTTACAAGAACTCAAATCAAACTTTATTCAACGTGCATTCAACATGTTACAACTTTTTTTTTTTTATATTAATAGTAGAATATGCAGAAATAGCTGCACTATTTCCTGGTTGCTAGAATTCGAATAGTTCGCCTAATTTCAGTTTATGTGACACAACAAGCAATGTAGAGAGAATCATTTTACCTTCTAAATCGCTGTGAAATATATTTTCCATAACCAAAAATATTGTATTTTCAGCTGTTTGAAGCTGGTGTACAAAAACCATTCAGGTAGAATTACTGCAGGTTCCTTTAGTAACCATCACCAACCTGGTAACTATCACTGGCTGTGTCCCTGTAAACCATCACCAACCTGGTAACTACCCATCTGACTGGCTGTGTCCCGTAGTAACCATCACCAACCTGGTAACTACCCATCTGACTGACTGTGTCCCGTAGTAACCATCACCAACCTGGTAACTACCCATCTGACTGGCTGTGTCCCGTAGTAACCATCACCAACCTGGTAACTACCCATCTGACTGGCTGTGTCCTGTAGTAACCATCACCAACCTGGTAACTACCCATCTGACTGGCTGTGTCCTGTAGTAACCATCACCAACCTGGTAACTACCCATCTGACTGGCTGTGTCCCGTAGTAACCATCACCAACCTGGTAACTACCCATCTGACTGGCTGTGTCCTGTAGTAACCATCACCAACCTGGTAACTACCCATCTGACTGGCTGTGTCCTGTAGTAACCATCACCAACCTGGTAACTACCCATCTGACTGACTGTGTCCCGTAGTAACCATCACCAACCTGGTAACTACCCATCTGACTGGCTGTGTCCCGTAGTAACCATCACCAACCTGGTAACTACCCATCTGACTGGCTGTGTCCCGTAGTAACCATCACCAACCTGGTAACTACCCATCTGACTGGCTGTGTCCTGTAGTAACCATCACCAACCTGGTAACTACCCATCTGACTGGCTGTGTCCTGTAGTAACCATCACCAACCTGGTAACTACCCATCTGACTGGCTGTGTCCTTGTAGTAACCATCACCAACCTGGTAACTACCCATCTGACTGGCTGTGTCCCGTAGTAACCATCACCAACCTGGTAACTACCCATCTGACTGGCTGTGTCCTGTAGTAACCATCACCAACCTGGTAACTACCCATCTGACTGGCTGTGTCCTGTAGTAACCATCACCAACCTGGTAACTACCCATCTGACTGGCTGTGTCCTGTAGTAACCATCACCAACCTGGTAACTACCCATCTGACTGGCTGTGTCCTGTAGTAACCATCACCAACCTGGTAACTACCCATCTGACTGGCTGTGTCCTGTAGTAACCATCACCAACCTGGTAACTACCCATCTGACTGGCTGTGTCCCATGTAGTAACCATCACCAACCTGGTAACTACCCATCTGACTGGCTGTGTCCTGTAGTAACCATCACCAACCTGGTAACTACCCATCTGACTGGCTGTGTCCCGTAGTAACCATCACCAACCTGGTAACTACCCATCTGACTGGCTGTGTCCCGTAGTAACCATCACCAACCTGGTAACTACCCATCTGACTGGCTGTGTCCGTAGTAACCATCACCAACCTGGTAACTACCCATCTGACTGGCTGTGTCCTGTAGTAACCATCTCAGTAACCATCAACCTGGTAACTACCCATCTGACTGGCTGTGTCCTGTAGTAACCATCACCAACCTGGTAACTACCCATCTGACTGGCTGTGTCCTGTAGTAACCATCACCAACCTGGTAACTACCCATCTGACTGACTGTGTCCATCTGTAGTAACCATCACCAACCTGGTAACTACCCATCTGACTGGCTGTGTCCTGTAGTAACCATCACCAACCTGGTAACTACCCATCTGACTGGCTGTGTCCTCACCAACCTGTAACTACCCATCTGACTTCCCAGTAACCATCACCAACCTGGTAACTACCCATCTGACTGGCTGTGTCCTGTAGTAACCATCACCAACCTGGTAACTACCCATCTGACTGGCTGTGTCCTGTAGTAACCATCACCAACCTGGTAACTACCCATCTGACTGGCTGTGTCCTGTAGTAACCATCACCAACCTGGTAACTACCCATCTGACTGGCTGTGTCCTGTAGTAACCATCACCAACCTGGTAACTACCCATCTGACTGGCTGTGTCCTGTAGTAACCATCACCAACCTGGTAACTACCCATCTGACTGGCTGTGTCCTGTAGTAACCATCACCAACCTGGTAACTACCCATCTGACTGGCTGTGTCCTGTAGTAACCATCACCAACCTGGTAACTACCCATCTGACTGGCTGTGTCCTGTAGTAACCATCACCAACCTGGTAACTACCCATCTGACTGGCTGTGTCCTGTAGTAACCATCACCAACCTGGTAACTACCCATCTGACTGGCTGTGTCCTGTAGTAACCATCACCAACCTGGTAACTACCCATCTGACTGGCTGTGTCCTGTAGTAACCATCACCAACCTGGTAACTACCCATCTGACTGGCTGTGTCCTGTAGTAACCATCACCAACCTGGTAACTACCCATCTGACTGGCTGTGTCCTGTAGTAACCATCACCAACCTGGTAACTACCCATCTGACTGGCTGTGTCCTGTAGTAACCATCACCAACCTGGTAACTACCCATCTGACTGGCTGTGTCCTGTGTAACCATCACCAACCTGGTAACTACCCATCTGACTGGCTGTGTCCCGTAGTAACCATCACCAACCTGGTAACTACCCATCTGACTGGCTGTGTCCTGTAGTAACCATCACCAACCTGGTAACTACCCATCTGACTGGCTGTGTCCCGTAGTAACCATCACCAACCTGGTAACTACCCATCTGACTGGCTGTGTCCTGTAGTAACCATCACCAACCTGGTAACTACCCATCTGACTGGCTGTGTCCCGTAGTAACCATCACCAACCTGGTAACTACCCATCTGACTGGCTGTGTCCTGTAGTAACCATCACCAACCTGGTAACTACCCATCTGACTGGCTGTGTCCTGTAGTAACCATCACCAACCTGGTGACTACCCATCTGACTGGCTGTGTCCTGTAGTAACCATCACCAACCTGGTAACTACCCATCTGACTGGCTGTGTCCTGTAGTAACCATCACCAACCTGGTAACTACCCATCTGACTGGCTGTGTCCTGTAGTAACCATCACCAACCTGGTGACTACCCATCTGACTGGCTGTGTCCTGTAGTAACCATCACCAACCTGGTAACTACCCATCTGACTGGCTGTGTCCTGTAGTAACCATCACCAACCTGGTAACTACCCATCTGACTGGCTGTGTCCCGTAGTAACCATCACCAACCTGGTAACTACCCATCTGACTGGCTGTGTCCTGTAGTAACCATCACCAACCTGGTAACTACCCATCTGACTGGCTGTGTCCTGTAGTAACCATCACCAACCTGGTAACTACCCATCTGACTGGCTGTGTCCGTAGGTAACCATCACCAACCTGGTAACTACCCATCTGACTGGCTGTGTCC
>NW_027036524.1:0-14593 GCF_034236695.1 Oncorhynchus nerka | reverse complement strand
CATACGATGAGACCACACCACCACACCCACCATACGATGAGACCACACCACCACACGACCATACGAGACCACACGACCACACCACCATACGACGAGACCACACCACCATACCACCATACGATGAGACCACACCTCCACACCACCATACGATGAGACCACACCACCATACGATGAGACCACACCACCACACCACCATACGATGAGACCACACCACCATACGATGAGACCCCACCCCCACACCACCATACGATGAGACCACACCACCATACCACCATACAATGAGACCACACCACCATACGATGAGACCACACCACCATACGATGAGACCACACCACCATACGATGAGATCACACCACCACACCACCATACGATGAGACCACACCACCATACGATGAGACCACACCACCATACGATGAGACCACACCACCATACGATGAGACCACACCACCATACGATGAGACCACACCACCATACGATGAGACCACACCACCACACGATGAGACCACACCACCACACCACCATACGATGAGAACACACCACAATACGATGAGACCACACCACCACACGATGAGACCACACCACCACACCACCATACGATGAGACCACACCACCATACGACGAGACCACACCACCATACGATGAGACCACACCACCATACGATGAGACCACACCACCATACCACCATACGATGAGACCACATCACCACACCACCATACGATGAGACCACACCACCATACGATGAGACCACACCACCACACCACCATATGATGAGACCACACCACCACACCACCATACGATGAGACCACACCACCATACGATGAGACCACACCACCACACCACCATATGATGAGACCACACCACCACACCACCATACGATGAGACCACACCACCATACGATGAGACCACACCACCACACCACCATACGATGAGACCACTACCACCATACGATGAGACCACACCACCATACGATGAGACCACACCACCATACGATGAGACCACACCTCCATACAATGAGACCACACCACCACACCACAATACGATGAGACCACACCACCATATGATGAGACCACAGCACCACACCACCATACGATGAGACCACACCACCATACGATGAGACCACACCACCATACGATGAGACCACACCACCACACCACCATACGATGAGACCACACCACCATACGATGAGACCACACCACCATACGATGAGACGACACACCATACGATGAGACCACACCACCATACGATGAGACCACACCACCACACCACCATACGATGAGACCACACCACCATACGATGAGACCACACCACCATACCACCATACGATGAGACCATACGATGAGACCACACCACCATACGATGAGACCACACCACCACACGATGAGACCACACCACCATACGATGAGACCACACCACCATACGATGAGACCACACCACCACACCACCATACGATGAGACCACACCACAACACCACCATACGATGAGACCACACCACCATACGATGAGACCACACCAACATACGATGAGACCACACCACCACACCACCATACGATGAGACCACACCACCATACGATGAGACCACACCACCACACCACCATACGATGAGACCACACCACCACACCACCATACGACGAGACCACACCACCATACGATGAGACCACACCACCATACCACCGTACGATGAGACCACACCTCCACACCACCATACGATGAGACCACACCACCATACGATGAGACCACACCACCACACCACCATACGATGAGACCACACCACCATACGATGAGACCACACCACCACACCACCATACGATGAGACCACACCACCATACCACCATACAATGAGACCACACCACCATACGATGAGACCACACCACCATACGATGAGACCACACCACCATACGATGAGACCACACCACCATACGATGAGATCACACCACCACACCACCACACGATGAGACCACACCACCATACGATGAGACCACACCACCATACGATGAGACCACACCACCATACGATGAGACCACACCACCATACGATGAGACCACACCACCACACGATGAGACCACACCACCATACCACCATACGATGAGACCACACCACCATACGACGAGACCACACCACCATACGATGAGACCACACCACCATACGATGAGACCACACCACCATACCACCATACGATGAGACCACATCACCACACCACCATACGATGAGACCACACCACCATACGATGAGACCACACCACCACACCACCATATGATGAGACCACACCACCACACCACCATACGATGAGACCACACCACCATACGATGAGACCACACCACCACACCACCATATGATGAGACCACACCACCACACCACCATACGATGAGACCACACCACCATACGATGAGACCACACCACCACACCACCATACGATGAGACCACACCACCATACGATGAGACCACACCACCATACGATGAGACCACACCACCACACGATGAGACCACACCACCATACGATGAGACCACACCACCATATGATGAGACCACACCACCACACCACCATACGATGAGACCACACCACCATACGACGAGACCACACCACCATACGATGAGACAACACCACCATACGATGAGACCACACCACCATACCACCATACGATGAGACCACATCACCACACCACCATACGATGAGACCACACCACCATACGATGAGACCACACCACCACACCACCATATGATGAGACCACACCACCACACCACCATACGATGAGACCACACCACCATACGATGAGACCACACCACCACACCACCATATGATGAGACCACACCACCACACCACCATACGATGAGACCACACCACCATACGATGAGACCACACCACCACACCACCATACGATGAGACCACACCACCATACGATGAGACCACACCACCATACGATGAGACCACACCTCCATACAATGAGACCACACCACCACACCACCATACGATGAGACCACACCACCATACGATGAGACCACAGCACCACACCACCATACGATGAGACCACACCACCATACGATGAGACCACACCACCATACGATGAGACCACACCACCACACCACCATACGATGAGACCACACCACCATACGATGAGACCACACCACCATACCACCATACGATGAGACCATACGATGAGACCACACCACCATACGATGAGACCACACCACCATACGATGAGACCACACCACCACACGATGAGACCACACCACCATACGATGAGACCACACCACCATGCAGTGGGACCACACCACCACACCACCATACGATGAGATACACCACAACACCAACATGTTCAGACCACACCACCATACGATGAGACCACACCAACATGCGATGAGACCACACCACCCACACCACCATACGATGAGACCACACCACCATACGATGAGACCACACCCACCACACCACCATACAGTGAGACCACACACACCACACCATACGATGAGACCACACCACCACACCACCATCTGACGAGACCACACCACCCATACGATGAGACCACACCACCATACCGCACTCGATGAGACCACACACCTCCACACCACCATACGATGAGACCACACCACCATACGAGTGAGACCCACACCACCACATTATGAGACCACACACCACCATACGATGAGACCACACCACCACACCATTACGATGGGGCCACACCCACCATACCACCATACAATGAGACCACACCACCACTACGATGAGACCACACCACCATGCACCACACCACCATACGATGAGACCACACCACCACACCACCATTGATGAGACCACACCACCATACGATGAGACCACACCACCACCCACCATACGAGTGAGACCACACCACCATACCACCACAATGAGACCACACCACCATACGATGAGACCACACCACCATACGATGAGACCACACCACCATACATGAGACCCACCACCCATACACCACCAGTAGAGACCAGACCACACCACCATACGATGAGACCACACCACCATACGACTCCCCAGTAGGACACTACCACCACCATACGATGAGACCCACACCACCATACGATGAGACCACACCACCACCACCATACGATGAGACCACACCACCCATACCACCATACCACAGACCACACCACCACTCACGATGAGACCACACCACCAATGCCACACCACCATACGATGAGACCACACCACCAGTGAGACCACACCACCACACCACCATACGATGGGACCACACCACCATACGATGAGACCACACCACCATACCCTAGGACCACACCACCACACCACCATACGATGAGACCACACCACCATACCACCATACAATGAGACAACCACCACCCACCATACGATGAGACCCACACCACCATACAGACCACACCACCATACGGTGAGACCACACCACCATGCGTGAGACCACACCACCCACCACCATACGATGAGACCACACCACCATACGATGAGACCACACCACCATGCGATGAGACCACACCACCACACCACCATCTTTGAGCGAGACCACACCACCATGCGTGTGAGACCACACCACCACCACGTGGGACCACACCACCATACGATGAGACCACACCACCATCTTTGATGAGACCACACCACCATGCAGTGAGACCACACCACCATGCGATGAGACCACACCACCACACCACCCATAGAGACCACACCACCATACGATGAGACCACACCACCACCGTGAGACCACACCACCATACGATGAGACCACACCACCATACAATGAGACCACACCACCACCACGGTGAGACCCACACCACCATACGATGAGACCACACCACCATACGATGAGACCACACCACCACACCACCATACGACGAGACCACACCACCATACGATGAGACCACACCACCACACCACCATACGATGAGACCACACTACAATACCACCATGCGTGGGACCCACCACCATACGATGAGACCACAGCACCATACCACCATACGATGAGACCACACCACCATCACATGAGACACACCACCACACCACCATCACATGAGACCACACTACAATGCCACCATACAGTGGGACCACACCACCATACGATGAGACCACACCACCCATACCACCATACGGAGACCCACACCCACCATAATGAGACCACACCACCCACACACTGCATCAACGAGACCACACCACCACATGTGAGACCACACCACCACCACCATATGATGAGACCACACCACCATGCGTGAGACCACACCACCATACGGTGAGACCACACCACCACACCACCATACGGTGAGACCACACCACCATACGATGAGACCACACCCACCATACGATGAGACCACACCTCCATGCGATGAGACCACACCACCACACCACCATACGTGAGACTACACCACCATATGATGAGACCACACCACCACACCACCATCACGGTGAGACCACACCACCATGCAGTGAGACCACACCACCATACGGTGAGACCACACCACCATACACCACACCACCACACCACCATACGATGAGACCACACCACCATCGTGAGACCACACCACCATCACATGAGACCAGACCACCATGCGGTGAGACCACACCACCATACGATGAGACCACACCACCCATACCACCCATACGATGAGACCACACCACCCACCACCATACGATGAGACCACACCACCACACCACCATACGATGAGACCACACCACCATCACAGTGAGACCACACCACCACACCACCATACAGTGAGACCACACTACAATACCACCATACGATGAGACCACACCACCATACCACCATACGGTGAGACCACACCACCCATACGATGAGACCACCACCATACGATGAGACCACACCACAACACCACCATACGGTGAGACCACACCACCATACGATGGGACCACACCTCCCACCACCATGATGAGACCACACACCATACGATGAGACCACACCACCACACCACCATACGATGAGACCACACCACCCATACAGTAGACCACACCCACCACACCACCATACTGATGAGACCACACCACCATACCACCATACAATGAGACCACACCACCATACCACCATACAATGAGACCACACCACCATACGGTGAGACCACACCACCATACGGTGAGACCACACCACCATACGATGAGACCACACCCACCCACACCCACCCATACGATGAGACCACACCACCCATCGATGAGACCACACCCACCATCACAGTGAGACCACACCACCACACGGTGAGACCACACCACCATACGACGAGGACCACACCACCATGCGGTGAGACCACCACCATGCAGTGAGACCACACCACCATACCACCATGCGATGGACCACATCACCACACCACCATACGATGAGACCACACCACCATACGTGAGACCACACCACACCACCATGTGATGAGACCACACCACCCACACCACCATACCAGTGAGACCACACCACCATCACATGAGACCACACCACCATGCGATGAGACCACACCACCATGCGGTGAGACCACACCACCATGCGGTGAGACCACACCACCACATACGATGAGACCACACCACCACATCACCATATGATGAGACCACACCACCACATCACGGTGAGACCACACCGCCATGCGGTGAGACCACACCACCATGCGAGTGGGTTCCACACCTCCATGCGGTGAGACTACACACCATATGATGAGACCACAGCACCACACCACCATACGATGAGACCACACCACCATACGATGAGACCACACCACCATCACAGTGAGACCACACCACCATCGGTGAGACCACACCACCATGCGATGAGACCACACCACCCACACCACCATCTGGTGAGACCACACCACCCATACGGTGAGACCCACACCACCACCACATGTGGGGCCCACCACCATACCACCATCGATGAGACCACACCACCACACCCACCATACGATGAGACCACACCACCATACGTGAGACCACACCACCATACGCAGTGGGACCACACCACCATCACATGAGACCACACAACCACACGTGAGACCACACCACCATACGATGGAGTCCACCACCATACGATGAGACCACACCACCACACCACCATACGGTGGGACCACACCACAACACCACCATACCACACCACCCTTGATGAGACCACACCAACATACGATGAGACCACACCCACCACACCACCATATGTGAGACCACACCACCACACCACCACACCACTATACGATGAGACCACACCACCCATGTGAGACCACACCACCATGGTGGGACCACACCACCACACCACCATGGGACCACACCACATGCGGTGAGACCACACCACCATACGGTGAGACCACACCTCACACCACCATGCAGTGAGACCACACACACCACCCATGCGGTGAGACCACCACCATACACCATCACGTGAGACCACACCACCACACCACCACACCACCATCACAGTGAGACCACACCACCCACACCACCATCACAGTGAAGTTACACCATCTCAGTGAGACCACACCACCACACCACCATCGGTGAGGACCACACCACCATCGTGAGACCACACCACCACACCACCATGATGAGACCACATCACCCATGCGGTGAGACCACACCACCATGCCACCATACGATGAGGACCACACCACCACACCACCATCACGGTGAAGACCACACCACCATGCAGTGAGACCACACCACCATGCAGTGGACCACACCACCACTGATGAGACCACACCACCATACAATGAGTCCACACCACCATCCCATGAGACCACACCCACCCACACCACCATACGCATGAGACCACACCCACAACACCACCATACGATGAGACCACACCACCATGCACCACCACATGCGATGAGACCACACCACCACACCACCATACGATGAGACCACACCACCATACGATGAGACCACACCACCCCACACCACCATACGATGAGACCACACCACCCATACGATGAGACCACCACCATACGGTGAGACCACACCACCACACCACCATGTCGATGAGACCACACCACCATACGATGAGACCACACCACCATACCACCATACCCACACCACCATACGATGAGACCACCACACCACCATCACGATGAGACCACACTACAATACCACCATCATGGGACCACACCACCATACCACCATGATGAGACCACACCACCACACCACCATACGATGGACCACACCACCACACCACCATACACCACACCACCATACGATGAGACCACACCACCACACCACACCACTACCAGACCACACCACCATACGATGAGACCACACCACCACACCACCACTCTGATGGGACCACACCACCATCACGATGAGACCACACCACCATACGATGAGACCACACCACCATACAATGAGATTCACACCACACACCACCATACAGAGTGAGACCACACCACCATACCATGGATGAGACCACAGCACCACACCACACCAACATACGATGAGACCACACCACCACACCACCATATGATGAGACCACCACCATACGATGAGACCACATCACCACACCACCATACGATGAGACCACACCACCCACATCAATCACACCACCCCACACCACCACGATGAGACCACACCACCATACATGAGACCACACCACCCACAACACCATACGATGAGACCACACCACAACACCACCATACGTGAGACCCACACCAACATACGATGAGACCACACCACCACACCACCATCACAGTGAGACCACCACCATACGATGAGACCACACCACCATCACCATATGATGAGACCACACCACCATCACGATGAGACCACACCACCACCCACACCACCCATACGATGAGACCACACCTCCATGCGACTACACCACCATATGATGAGACCACAGCACCACACCACCATACGATGAGACCACACCACCATACGGTGACCACACCACCACATCACGATGAGACCACACCACCATACATGAGACCACACCACCATCACGATGAGACCACACCACCACACCACCACATACGATGAGACCACACCACCCACATGAGACCACACCACCCATGAGAGACCACACCACCACACGATGAGACCACACCACCACACCCCACCACGATGAGTCCACACCACCACCGATGAGACCACACCACCATACATGAGACCACACCACCACACCACACAACCCACGATGAGACCACACCACCATGCACCCACCATACGATGAGACCACACCACCCACACCATACGTGAGACCACACACCAACCATACGATGAGACCACACCACCACACCACCATCACGATGAGACCACACCACCACCACCATGTAGTGGGACCACACCACCATGAGACCACACCACCACACCACCATAATGATGCAGTGAGACCACACCACCATGCGATGAGACCACACCACCACACCACCATGCGATGAGACCACACCACCATGCGATGAGACCCACACCACCATACACCACCACACCACCCATGATGAGACCACACTACAATACCACCATACGATGAGACCACACCACCATACCACCATACTAGATGAGACCACACCACACCATACACCACCATCACATGAGACCACACCACCACACCACCACATCTGATGAGACCACACCACCATGCAATGAGACCACACCACACACCACCATCGATGAGACCACACCACCCATATGATGAGACCATCACCACACACCACACCACCACCATGATGAGACCACACCACCATACCACCACACGATGAGACCACACCCACACCACCATACGAAGGAGACCACACCACCCATGCGATGAGACCACACCACCACCCACACCACCATACGATGAGACCACACCACCACACGATGAGACCACACCACCATACGATGAGACCACACCACCCACACCACCATACGATGAGACCACACCACCACACCACCATACGATGAGACCACACCACCCATGCAGTGAGACCACACCAACATACGATGAGACCACACCCACCACACCACCATATGATGAGACACACCACCATACGATGAGACCACACCACCACACCACCACACGATGAGACCACACCACCACCATGAGACCACACCACCATGAGACCACACCACCATACCACCATCATGAGACCCACACCACCATACGATGAGACCACCACCATACCACCATCACGATGAGACCACACCACCATGCATGAGACCACCTCACCACCATACGTGAGACCACACCAATTCACATACGATGAGACCACACCACCATACCACCATGATGAGACCACACACCACACCACCATACGGTGAGACCACACCACCACACCACCATAACAGTGGGACCACACCACCATTCGATGAGACCACACCACCACACCACCCACCACGATGAGACCACACCACCATACGATGAGACCACCACCACACCACCATACGATGAGACCACACCACCATACGATGAGACCACACCACCCATGAGACCACCCACCACTACGATGAGACCACCACACACCACCATGCGATGGGACCACACCACCACCATACGATGAGACCACACCACCATACGAGGCTCCACACCAACTATCGATGACCACACCACCCACACCACCACATATATGGGACCACACCACCCATACGGTAGGACCACACCACCCACACCACCATAGAGACCACACCACCATACGATGAGACCACACCACCACACCACCCATCTGATGAGACCACACCACCATACGACCACACCACCACAACACCATACGATGAGGACCACACCACAACACCACCATACGATGAGGACCACACCAATATCGATGGACCACACCACCACACCACCATACGATGAGACCACACCACCATCTGATGAGACCACACCCACCACACACCACCATACGTGAGACCACCACCACACACCACCATACGATGAGACCACAGAGGGAGATAGTGGGGGATAGTGAGGGATAGTGAGGGAGTAGGGGATAGTGAGGAGTAGTGAGGGGATAGTGAGGGTAGTGAGGGGATAGTGAGGGGATAATGGGAGGATAGTGAGGGGATAGTGAGGGAGTAGTGAGGGGATACTGTGGGGATGATAGTGAGGGGATAGTGAGGGGATAGTGAGGGGGATAGTGTGGGGGATCGTGAGGGGATAGTGAGGGGATAGTGTGGGGATAGTGAGGGGATAGTGAGGAGGTGATAAATGAAAAAGAGATAAATGAAAGGTGATAAATGAAGGATAAATGAGGGAATAAATGAGGGGATAAATGAAAGGTGATAGTGAGGAGGTGATAAATGAAAGATATAGTGTAGAATAAGTGAGGATAAATGAGGAGGTGATAGTGAGGAAAGTGATAAATGAGATAAATGAGATAAATGTAGATAGTGAGGAGGTGATAAACAGGGGATAAGTAAAGGAGATAGTGGGGATAGTGAGGAGGTGATAAATGAAAGGGTGATAGTGAAGGATAAATGTGGGATAGTGGGGAGATAGTGGGGGATAGTGAGGGGATAGTGGGGGGGATAGTGGGGGGGATGGTGGGAGATAGTGTGGGGATAGTGGGGAGATAGTGAGGGGATAGTGGGGGATAGTGATGAGATAGTGGGGGATAGTGAGGGGATAGTGGGAGATAGTGTAGGATAGTAGAGATAGTGAGGGGGATAGTGGGGAATGATGTACAAAGGAATAGTGGGAGATAGTAGGGGAATAGTGTGGGGATAGTAGAGGATGGTGAGGGGATAGTGAGGAGATAGTGAGGGGATAGTGAGGGGGAATAGTGGGGGATAGTGAGGGCCAGTGTGGGGGATCGTGAGGGGATAGTGAGGGGGATAGTGTAGGGATAGTGAGGGGATAGTGAGGGGAGGTGATAGTGGGGAGATAATGTGAGGATAGTGGGGATAGTGAGGAGATAGTGAGGGGGAGATAGTGAGGGGGATAGTGGGGAGATAGTGTGGGGATAGTGGAGGATAGTGAATAGGAGATAGTGTGGGGATAGTGGGGATAGTGGGAAGTAGTGTGGGGATAGTGGGGGGGGATGGTGAGAGATAAGTAAAGGAGATAGTAGGGGATAGTGAGGGGATAGTGGGGGATAGTGGGAGATAGTGGAGGATAGTGAGGAGATAGTGGGGGATAGTGAGGGGATAGTGGGGATAGTGGGGGATAGTGAGGGATAGTAAGGGATGAGTGAGGGATAGTGAGGGGGATAGTGAGGAGATAAATGAAATAAACATAAATGTGAAGGATAAGTAAAGGATAAGTGAAGGGGAATAGTGGGGGATGAGTGAGGAGTAGTGGGGGGGATAGTGAGGGATAGTGAGGGGATAGTGGGGGATAGTGAGGAGATAGTGGGATAGTGAGGAGATAGTGGGATAGTGGGGGGATAGTGAGATAGTAGTGTAGGGGATAGTAGGGGATAGTGAGGGGATAAGTGGGGAAATAGTGGGGGGGATGAGTGAGGAGATAGTGAGGGGGATAGTGGGGGGGATAGTGAGGGGATAGTGGGGGGGATTGAGGATAGTAGGGAGTAGTGAAGGGATAGTGAGGAGATAGTGGGGGGGGTAGTGAAATAAGTGAGGATAGTGGGGGGGATAGTGAGGGTAGTGAGGGGGATACTGTGGGGATGATAGTGAGGATAGTGGGGGATAGTATGCTTTGAAGAAGGTATATACTGTGTGTGTGTGTGTGTGTGTGTGTCTTTAGGCTGTGTCTTGTTTCCCATTGGATTAGGTTCCTCTGAGGAAGCAGTATTTACCCTAGCCAGCTGGTTGGCAGCGGATGGAGCAGCAGGTGCTGGTCGGTCCTCAGGGTCTTACCTTGCTGCAGGGTGGGTTTGCTGAACGGAGTAGGTGGCTGGGCGGTGGGAACGGACATGAACCCTGGCCCTGTGGGCGTGGTCCTGCGGCGCTGGCTCCCTTGCGCCCTCCCAGTGGATCCCCCTGAGGTGCCGCTGCACCGTGAAGACCCTGCGCATGTCATGGCCTGACTGGCTCGGCCGGTAGGTGTGGCTGGTCTGGCTCGGGCCCCAGGGCACCTGCTCTGACAGTCTCCGCGGGTCAGGGAAGTTGTTAATCGTTGCCGTGGCAGCCACCGTACCAAGTGGGAGCACCTGGAGGCGGTGACGTCGTGAAGTCGGCCACGTCCAGCCACTGCAGGAGCCGGCCGCCTTGGGCAGAGAACAGGTGGTTCTGGGAACTATAGAATGGGGAGAAACAGGAAGATATTTACAGGCTTCTCTTGTAGCGAGATTCGGAGGGTAGCTCCGACCCGAGACTCGAACCCGGGTCGAGAGATATCCAACCCAACACTTCAGCCGTCACTCAAAGATCCCGAGGACGCCTTAGCGAAGCCGTTAAGAGTATTAATATTCTGTAGCACCAATACCATGCAACAAAACACAACAGAAAACCAAAACAATAAATGATCTATAACATTAACTTCCTGCCCCTTTTGTCAGCATTCCTCAATCCTGTCTCCCATCTCCCCTCTCTTCCTCCGCCCAGCTCCCCCTCCTCACCTCTTCCACCCCCTGAACTCCTCCCCGTCCCCGTCCTACCATTCTCGGGTGGAGTGGGGCAGCCCCTCTCCATCGGGACCTGCGGCGGCTGGCGTACGGTCGAAACGCAGCAGCCCGTGGGTGGTCAGGCGACACTGGATACTGTTTTCAGCTGGTAGGAGGGAGTAGTAGGAGCCTGAGAGAGAGAGAGAGAGAGAGAGACAGAGAGAGAGGACAGAGAGAGAGAGAGAGAGAGAGAGAGAGAGAGAGAGAGAGAGAGAGAGAGAGAGAGAGAGAGACGAGAGAGAGAGCAGAGAGACAGAGAGCAGAGAGAGGAGAGAGAGAGAGAGAGAGAGAGAGACAGAGCGAGAGAGAGAGAGAGAGAGACAGGAGAAGAGAGAGAGAGAGAGACAGAGAGAGAGAGAGAGAGAGAGAGAGACAGACGAGACAGAGACAGAGACAGAGAGACAGAGACAGAGAGAGACAGAGACAGAGAGATAGAGAGAGAGAGAGAGAGAGAGAGAGAGAGCGAGAGAGACAGAGAGAGAGGAGACAGAGGAGAGAGACAGAGAGACACAATGGAAAAGAATCAACCAAGAAACAGATCAAACTAGAATGCTCTCTGGTCCTAAACAGAGTGGAGCAGTGGTACTACCTGACCACAGTAATACCTGACCACTGTGACTGACCCAAACTTAAGCAAAGCTTTGACTATGTACAGACTCACTGGGCTGTATTTCCATAGACACACATTTCCCTCCAGATTACACAGTCCCCACAAAGAATTTGAAACACAAAATCAAAGCAAAAGAAGCGAAATACCACAGTCACAGAGAGAACAGAGAGAAGAGAGGCGAAATACCACAGTCACAGAGAGACAGAGAGAGAGAGGCGAAATGCAGTCACAGAGAGACAGAGAGAGCGAGAGAGACAGTCACAGTACAGAGACAGAGAGAGGCGAAATACCACAGTCACAGAGGAGACAGAGAGAGAGAGGCGAAATACCACAGTCACAGAGAGACAGAGAGAGAGAGAGGCGAAATACCACAGTCACGAGAGACAGAGAGAGAGAGAGGCGAAATACCACAGTCACATGAGACAGAGAGAGAGAGAGAGCGAAATACCACAGTCAGCAGGAGAGACAGAGAGAGAGAGGCGAAATACCACAGTCACAGAGAGACAGAGAGAGAGAGACGAAATACCACAGTCACAGAGAGACGAGAGGAGA
>NW_027036523.1:0-14591 GCF_034236695.1 Oncorhynchus nerka | reverse complement strand
ATAACCCCCACCACCATACCATAACCCCCACCACTATACCATAACCCCCCACCACCATACCATAACCCCACCACCACCACCACCACCATACCATAACCCCCCACCACCATACCATAACCCCCACCACCATACCATAACCCCAACACCATACCATAACCCTCCCACCACCATACCATAACCCCAGCACCACCACCATACCATAACCCCAACACCATACCATAACCCTCCCACCACCATACCATAACCCCCCACCACCATACCATAACCCCCCCACCACCATGCCATAACCCCCCACCACCATACCATAACCCCACCTCCACCATACCATAACCCCCCACCACCATACCATAACCCCCCACCACCATATCATAACCCCCCACCATGGGGAACTCTGTTCACAACGTTGACATCAACAAACACCATACCATAACCCCCACCACCACCACCATACCATAACCCCACCACCACCATACCATAACCCCCCACCACCATACCATAACCCCCCACCACCATACCATAACCCCCCACCATGGGGAACTCTGTTCACAACGCTGACATCAGTAAACACCATACCATAACCCCCCACCACCATACCATAACCCCCCACCACCATACCATAACCCCCCACCACCATACCATAACCCCCCCAACACCACTATACCATAACCCCCACCACCATACCATAACCCCCCACCACCAAACCATAACCCCCCACCACCAAACCATAACCCCCCACCACCATACCATAACCCCCCACCACCACCAAACCATAACCCCCCACCACCATACCATAACCCCCCACCACCATACCATAACCCCCACCACCATACCATAACCCCCCACCACCATACCACAACCCCCCACCATGGGGAACTCTGTTCACAACGTTGACATCAGTAAACCGTTCCCCCACATGACGCCATACATGTTGTCTACCATCTGTTGGAACCGGGATTCATCCATACCATAACCCCCACCACTCATACCATAACCCCCCACCACCATACCATAACCCCCCACCACCATACCATAACCCCCCACCACCATACCATAACCCCCCCACCACCATACCATAACCCCCCACCACCATACCATAACCCCCCACCACCATACCATAACCCCCCACCACCATACCATAACCCCCCCACCACCATACCATAACCCCCCACCACCATACCATAACTCCCCCACCACCATACCATAACCCCCCACCACCATACCATAACCCCCCACCACCATACCATAACCCCCCACCACCATACCATAACCCCCCACCACCATACCATAACCCCCCACCACCATACCATAACCCCCCACCACCATACCATAACCCCCCACCACCATACCATAACCCCCCACCACCATACCATAACCCCCCACCACCATACCATAACCCCCACCACCATACCATAACCCCCCACCACCATACCATAACCCCCACCACCATACCATAACCCCCCACCACCATACCATAACTCCCCCACCACCATACCATAACCCCCCACCACCATACCATAACCCCCCACCACCATACCATAACACCCCCACCACCATACCATAACCCCACCAACACCGTACCATAACCCCCCACCACCGTACCATAACCCCACCACCACCATACCATAACCCCCCACCACCATACCATAACCCCCCACCACCATACCATAACCCCACCACTACCATACCATAACCCCACCACCACCATACCATAACCCCCCACCATGGGGAACTCTGTTCACAACGTTGACATCAGTAAACACCATACCATAACCCCCCACCACCATACCATAACCCCCCACCACCATGGGGCCCTCTGTTCACAACGTTGACATCAGTAAACACCATACCATAACCCCCCTCCACCATACCATAACCCCCCAACACCACTATACCATAACCCCCCCCACCATACCATAACCCCCCAACACCACTATACCATAACCCCCCCCACCATACCATAACCCCCCACCACCATACCATAACCCCCCACCACCAAACCATAACCCCCCACCACCATACCATAACCCCCCACCACCACCAAACCATAACCCCCCACCACCATACCATAACCCCCCACCACCATACCATAACCCCCCACCACCATACCATAACCCCCCACCACCATACCACAACCCCCCACCACCAAACCATAACCCCCCACCACCATACCATAACCCCCCACCACCACCAAACCATAACCCCCCACCACCATACCATAACCCCCACCCACCATACCATAACCCCCCACCACCATACCATAACCCCCCACCACTCATACCATACCTCTACCACCATACCACAACCTCTACCATGGGGGAAACTGTCTACAACGTTGACATCAGTAAACTGCTCCCCACATGACGCCATACATGTTGTCTACCATCTGTTGGAACCGGATTCATCCATACCATAACCCCCCACCACCAAACCATAACCCCCCACCACCATACTATACCCCCCCACCACCATGGGGCCCTCTGTTCAACGCTGACATCAGTAAACACTCATACCATAACCCCCCACCACCATACCATAACCCCTACCACCATACCATAACCCCACCACCATACCATAACCCCCCACCACCATGCTACCATAACCTCTACCACCAAACCATAACCCCCACCCACCACCATACCATAACCTCCCTACCACCATACCATAACCCCCCCCACCACCATACCATAACCCCCCACCCCTACCACCATACCATAACCCCCCACCCCCACCATACCATATACCATAACCCCCCACCACCATACCATAACACTTCCTACTATACTCTACTCACTATACCATAACACCCCCATAACCACCATACCATAACCCCACCACCATACCATAACCCCTCACTCATCCTAACACCATACCATAACCCCACCACCATACCATAACCCCACCACCACTATACCATAACCCCCCACTCATACCATAACCCCCACCACCATACCATAACCCCCCCCACACCATACCATAACCCCCACCACCATACCATAACCCCCCACCACTATACCATAACCCCCCACCACCATACCATAATCTCCCACCACCATACCATAACCCCCCACCACTCATACCATAACCCCACCACCATACCATAACCCCCCACCACCATACCATAACCCCCCACCACCATACCATAACCCCCACCACCATACCATAACTCCCCCACCACCATACCATAACCCCCCACCACCATACCATAACCCCCCACCACCATACCATAACCCCCCACCACCATACCATAACCCCCCACCACCATACCATAACCCCCCACCACCATACCATAACCCCCCACCACCATACCATAACTCCCCCACCACCATACCATAACCCCCCACCACCATACCATAACCCCCCACCACCATACCATAACACCCCACCACCATACCATAACCCCACCAACACCGTACCATAACCCCCCCACCACCGTACCATAACCCCACCACCACCATACCATAACCCCCCACCACCATACCATAACCCCCCACCACCATACCATAACCCCACCACTACCATACCATAACCCCACCACCACCATACCATAACCCCCCACCACCATACCATAACCCCCCCACCACCATACCATAACTCCCCCACCACCATACCATAACCCCCCACCACCATACCATAACCCCCCACCACCATACCATAACCCCCCCACCACCATACCATAACCCCCCACCACCATACCATAACCCCCCACCACCATACCATAACCCCCCACCACCATACCATAACTCCCCCACCACCATACCATAACCCCCCCCACCACCATACCATAACCCCCCACCACCATACCATAACACCCCACCACCATACCATAACCCCACCAACACCGTACCATAACCCCCCACCACCGTACCATAACCCCACCACCACCATACCATAACCCCCCACCACCATACCATAACCCCCCACCACCATACCATAACCCCACCACTACCATACCATAACCCCACCACCACCATACCATAACCCCCCACCATGGGGAACTCTGTTCACAACGTTGACATCAGTAAACACCATACCATAACCCCCCACCACCATACCATAACCCCCCACCACCATGGGGCCCCTCTGTTCACAACGTTGACATCAGTAAACACCATACCATAACCCCCCTCCACCATACCATAACCCCCCAACACCACTATACCATAACCCCCCCCACCATACCATAACCCCCCAACACCACTATACCATAACCCCCCCACCATACCATAACCCCCCACCACCATACCATAACCCCCCACCACCAAACCATAACCCCCCACCACCATACCATAACCCCCCACCACCACCAAACCATAACCCCCCACCACCATACCATAACCCCCACCACCATACCATAACCCCCCACCACCATACCATAACCCCCCACCACCATACCACAACCCCCCACCACCAAACCATAACCCCCACCACCATACCATAACCCCCCACCACCACCAAACCATAACCCCCCACCACCATACCATAACCCCCCACCACCATACCATAACCCCCCACCACCATACCATAACCCCCCCACCACCATACCATAACCCCCCACCACCATACCACAACCCCCCACCATGGGGAACTCTGTTCACAACGTTGACATCAGTAAACTGCTCCCCACATGACGCCATACATGTTGTCTACCATCTGTTGGAACCGGGATTCATCCATACCATAACCCCCCACCACCAAACCATAACCCCCCACCACCATACCATAACCCCCCACCACCATGGGGCCCTCTGTTCACAACGTTGACATCAGTAAACACCATACCATAACCCCCCACCACCATACCATAACCCCCCCACCACCATACCATAACCCCCACCACCATACCATAACCCCCCCACCACCATACCATAACCCCCCCACCACCAAACCATAACCCCACCCACCACCATACCATAACCCCCCCACCACCATACCATAACCCCCCCACCACCATACCATAACCCCCCACCCCCACCACCATACCATAACCCCCCACCCCCACCATACCATAACCCCCCACCACCATACCATAACCCCCCACCACCATACCATAACACCCCCCACCACCATACCATAACCCCCCACCACCATACCATAACCCCCCAACACCATACCATAACCCCCCACCACCATACCATAACCCCACCACCACCATACCATAACCCCCCCACCATACCATAACCCCCCACCACCATACCATAACCCCCCACCACCATACCATAACCCCCCACCACCATACCATAACCCCCCACCACCATACCATAACCCCCCACCACCATACCATAACCCCCCACCACCATACCATAACCCCCCACCACCATACCATAACCCCCCACCACCATACCATAACCCCCCACCACCAAACCATAACCCCCCACCACCATACCATAACCCCCCACCACCATGGGGCCCTCTGTTCACAACGTTGACATCAGTAAACACCATACCATAACCCCCCACCACCATACCATAACTCCCCCCACCACCATACCATAACCCCCCACCACCATACCATAACCCCCCACCACCATACCATAACCCCCCACCACCATACCATAACCCCCCACCACCATACCATAACCCCCCACCACCATACCATAACCCCCCCACCACCATACCATAACTCCCCCCACCACCATACCATAACCCCCCCACCACCATACCATAACCCCCCACCACCATACCATAACCCCCCCACCACCATACCATAACCCCCCACCACCATACCATAACCCCCCACCACCATACCATAACCCCCACCACCATACCATAACTCCCCCCACCACCATACCATAACCCCCCCACCACCATACCATAACCCCCCACCACCATACCATAACACCCCCACCACCATACCATAACCCCACCAACACCGTACCATAACCCCCACCACCGTACCATAACCCCACCACCACCATACCATAACCCCCACCACCATACCATAACCCCCCACCACCATACCATAACCCCACCACTACCATACCATAACCCCACCACCACCATACCATAACCCCCCACCATGGGGAACTCTGTTCACAACGCTGACATCAGTAAACACCATACCATAACCCCCCACCACCATACCATAACCCCCACCACCATGGGGCCCTCTGTTCACAACGTTGACATCAGTAAACACCATACCATAACCCCCCTCCACCATACCATAACCCCCCAACACCACTATACCATAACCCCCCCCACCATACCATAACCCCCCAACACCACTATACCATAACCCCCCCCACCATACCATAACCCCCCACCACCATACCATAACCCCCCACCACCAAACCATAACCCCCCACCACCATACCATAACCCCCCACCACCACCAAACCATAACCCCCCACCACCATACCATAACCCCCACACCACCATACCATAACCCCCCCACCACCATACCATAACCCCCCACTACCATACCACAACCCCCCACCACCAAACCATAACCCTCCACCACCATACCATAACCCCCCACCACCACCAAACCATAACCCCCCACCACCATACCATAACCCCCCACCACCATACCATAACCCCCCACCACCATACCATAACCCCCCACCACCATACCATAACCCCCACCACCATACCACAACCCCCACCATGGGGAACTCTGTTCACAACGTTGACATCAGTAAACCGCTTCCCCCACATGACGCCATACATGTTGTCTACCATCTGTTGGAACCGGGATTCATCCATACCATAACCCCCCACCACCATACCATAACCCCTCCCACCACCATGGGGCCCTCTGTTCACAACGCTGACATCAGTAAACACCATACCATAACCCCCCACCACCATACCATAACCCCCCACCACCATACCATAACCCCCACCACCATACCATAACCCCCCACCACCATACCATAACCCCCCACCACCAAACCATAACCCCACCCACCACCATACCATAACCCCCCCACCACCATACCATAACCCCCCCCACCACCATACCATAACCCCTCCACCCCCACCACCATACCATAACCCCCCACCCCCACCATACCATAACCCCCCACCACCATACCATAACCCCCCCACCACCATACCATAACACCCCCCACCACCATACCATAACCCCCACCACCATACCATAACCCCCTAACACCATACCATAACCCCCACCACCATACCATAACCCCACCACCACCATACCATAACCCCCCACTCATACCATAACCCCCCACCACCATACCATAACCCCCCCACCACCATACCATAACCCCCCACCACCATACCATAACCCCCCCACCACCATACCATAACCCCCCACCACCATACCATAACCCCCCACCACCATACCATAACCCCCCACCACCATACCATAACCCCCACCACCATACCATAACCCCCCACCACCAAACCATAACCCCCCACCACCATACCATAACCCCCCACCACCATGGGGCCCTCTGTTCACAACGTTGACATCAGTAAACACCATACCATAACCCCCCACCACCATACCATAACCCCCCACCACCATACCATAACTCCCCACCACCATACCATAACCCCCCACCACCATACCATAACCCCCCACCACTCATACCATAACCCCCCCACCACCACCTTACCATAACCCCCCCACCACCATACCATAACCCCCCACCACCATACCATAACCCCCCACCACCATACCATAACCCCCACCACCACCATACCATAACCACCCCAACACCATACCATAACCCCCCAACACCATACCATAACCCCCCACCACCATACCATAACCCTACCACCACCATACCATAACCCCCACCACCATACCATAACCCCCCACCACCATACCATAACCCCCCCACCACCATACCATAACCCCCCACCACCATACCATAACCCCCCACCACCATACCATAACCCCCACCCCACCACCATACCATAACCCCCCACCCCCACCATACCATAACCCCCCACCACCATACCATAACCCCCCACCACCATACCATAACACCCCCCACCACCATACCATAACCCCCACCACCATACCATAACCCCCCAACACCATACCATAACCCCCCACCACCATACCATAACCCCACCACCACCATACCATAACCCCCCACCATACCATAACCCCACCACCATACCATAACCCCCCCCACCACCATACCATAACCCCCCACCACCATACCATAACCCCCCACCACCATACCATAACCCCCACCACCATACCATAACCCCCCACCACCATACCATAACCTCCCCCACCACCATACCATAACCCCCACCACCATACCATAATCCCCCACCACCAAACCATAACCCCCCACCACCAAACCATAACCCCCACCACCATACCATAACCCCCCACCACCATGGGGCCCTCTGTTCACAACGTTGACATCAGTAAACACCATACCATAACCCCCCACCACCATACCATAACCCCCCCACCACCATACCATAACCCCCCACCACCATACCATAACCCCCCCACCACCATACCATAACCCCCCACCACCACCATACCATAACCCCCTCCCACCACCATACCATAACCCCACACCACCATACCATAACCACCCCAACACCATACCATAACCCCCTAACACCATACCATAACCCCCCACCACCATACCATAACCCCACTCACCACCATACCATAACCCCCCACCACCATACCATAACCCCCCACCACCATACCATAACCCCACCCCCACCACCATACCATAACCCCCCACCCCCACCATACCATGAACCCCCACCACCATACCATAACCCCCCACCACCATACCATAACACCCCCCCACCACCATACCATAACCCCCACCACCATACCATAACCCCCCAACACCATACCATAACCCCCCACCACCATACCATAACCCCACCACCACATTTACATTTACATTTAAGTTCATTTAGCAGACGCTCTTATCCAGAGCGACTTACAAATTGGTGCTTTCACCTTATGACATCCAGTGGAACAGCCACTTTACAATAGTGCATCTAGGTCTTTTAAGGGGGGGGAGGGGGAGAAGGATTACTTTATCCTATCCTAGGTATTCCTTAAAGAGGTGGGGTTTCAGGTGTCTCCGGAAGGTGGTGATTGACTCCCACTGTCCTGGCGTCGTGAGGGAGTTTGTTCCACCATTGGGGGCCAGAGCAGCGAACAGTTTTGACTGGGCTGAGCGGGAACTGTACTTCCTCAGTGGTAGGGAGGCGAGCAGGCCAGAGGTGGATGAACGCAGTGCCCTTGTTTGGGTGTAGGGCCTGATCAGAGCCTGAGGTAGTGAGGTGCCGTTCCCCTCACAGCTCCGTAGGCAAGCACCATGGTCTTGTAGCGGATGCGAGCTTCAACTGGAAGCCAGTGGAGAGAGCGGAGGAGCGGGGTGACGTGAGAGAACTTGGGAAGGTTGAACACCAGACGGGCTGCGGCGTTCTGGATGAGTTGTAGGGGTTTAATGGCACAGGCAGGGAGCCCAGCCAACAGCGAGTTGCAGTAATCCAGACGGGAGATGACAAGTGCCTGGATTAGGACCTGCGCCGCTTCCTGTGTGAGGCAGGGTCGTACTCTGCGGATGTTGTAGAGCATGAACCTACAGGAACGGGCCACCGCCTTGATGTTATTTGAGAACGACAGGGTGTTGTCCAGGATCACGCCAAGGTTCTTAGCGCTCTGGGACGAGGACACAATGGAGTTGTCAACCGTGATGGCGAGATCATGGAACGGGCAGTCCTTCCCCGGGAGGAAGAGCAGCTCCGTCTTGCCGAGGTTCAGCTTGAGGTGATGATCCGTCATCCACACTGATATGTCTGCCAGACATGCAGAGATGCGATTCGCCACCTGGTCGTCAGAAGGGGGAAAGGAGAAGATTAATTGTGTGTCGTCTGCATAGCAATGATAGGAGAGACCATGTGAGGTTATGACAGAGCCAAGTGACTTGGTGTATAGCGAGAATAGGAGAGGGCCTAGAACAGAGCCCTGGGGGACACCAGTGGTGAGAGCACGTGGTGAGGAGACGGATTCTCGCCACGCCACCTGGTAGGAGCGACCTGTCAGGTAGGACGCAATCCAAGCGTGGGCCGCGCCTGGAGATGCCCAACTCGGAGAGGGTGGAGAGGAGGATCTGATGGTTCACAGTATCGAAGGCAGCCGATAGGTCTAGAAGGATGAGAGCAGAGGAGAGAGAGTTAGCTTTAGCAGTGCGGAGCGCTCCGTGATACAGAGAAGAGCAGTCTCAGTTGAATGACTAGTCTTGAAACCTGACTGATTTGGATCAAGAAGGTCATTCTGAGAGAGATAGCGGGAGAGCTGGCCAAGGACGGCACGTTCAAGAGTTTTGGAGAGAAAAGAAAGAAGGGATACTGGTCTGTAGTTGTTGACATCGGAGGGATCGAGTGTAGGTTTTTTCAGAAGGGGTGCAACTCTCGCTCTCTTGAAGACGGGAGGGACGTAGCCAGCGGTCAGGGATGAGTTGATGAGCGAGGTGAGGTAAGGGAGAAGGTCACCGGAGATGGTCTGGAGAAGAGAGGAGGGGATAGGGTCAAGCGGGCAGGTTGTTGGGCGGCCGGCCGTCACAAGACGTGAGATGTCATCTGGAGAGAGAGGGGAGAAAGAGGTCAGAGCACAGGGTAGGGCAGTGTGAGCAGAACCAGCGGTGTCGTTTGACTTAGCAAACGAGGATCGGATGTCGTCGACCTTCTTTTCAAAATGGTTGACGAAGTCATCTGCAGAGAGGGAGGAGGGGGGAGGGGAGGAGGATTCAAGAGGGAGGAGAAGGTGGCAAAGAGCTTCCTAGGGTTAGAGGCAGATGCTTGGAATTTAGAGTGGTAGAAAGTGGCTTTAGCAGCAGAGACAGAGGAGGAAAATGTAGAGAGGAGGGAGTGAAAGGATGCCAGGTCTGCAGGGAGGCGAAGTTTTCCTCCATTTCCGCTCGGCTGCCCGGAGCCCTGTTCTGTGAGCTCGCAATGAGTCGTCGAGCCACGGAGCGGGAGGGGAGGACCGAGCCGGCCTGGAGGATAGGGGACATAGAGAGTCAAAGGATGCAGAAAGGGAGGAGAGGAGGGTTGAGGAGGCAGAATCAGGAGATAGGTTGGAGAAGGTTTGAGCAGAGGGAAGAGATGATAGGATGGAAGAGGAGAGAGTAGCGGGGGAGAGAGAGCGAAGGTTGGGACGGCGCGATACCATCCGAGTAGGGGCAGTGTGGGAAGTGTTGGATGAGAGCGAGAGGGAAAAGGATACAAGGTAGTGGTCGGAGACTTGGAGGGGAGTTGCAATGAGGTTAGTGGAGGAACAGCATCTAGTAAAGATGAGGTCGAGCGTATTGCCTGCCTTGTGAGTAGGGGGGAAGGTGAGAGGGTGAGGTCAAAAGAGGAGAGGAGTGGAAAGAAGGAGGCAGAGAGGAATGAGTCAAAGGTAGACGTGGGGAGGTTAAAGTCGCCCAGAACTGTGAGAGGTGAGCCGTCCTCAGGAAAGGAGCTTATCAAGGCATCAAGCTCATTGATGAACTCTCCGAGGGAACCTGGAGGGCGATAAATGATAAGGATGTTAAGCTTGAAAGGGCTGGTAACTGTGACAGCATGGAATTCAAAGGAGGCGATAGACAGATGGGTAAGGGGAGAAAGAGAGAATGACCACTTGGGAGAGATGAGGATCCCGGTGCCACACCCCGCTGACCAGAAGCTCGGTGCGAGAGCACGTGGGCGGACGAAGAGAGAGCAGTAGGAGTAGCGGTGTTGTCTGTGGTGATCCATGTTTGGCCAGAGCCAAGAAGTCGAGGGACTGGAGGAGACATAGGCCGAGATGAACTCTGCCTTGTTGGTCGCAGATCGGCAGTTCCAGAGGCTACCGGAGACCTGAACTCCACGTGGGTCGTGCGCGCTGGGACCACCAGGATTAAAGGGTGGCTGCGCCATGCGGGTGGGAGCGTTTGTATGGTCTGTGCAGAGAGGAGAGAACAGGATAGACAGACACATAGTTGACAGGCTAGGAGAAGAGGCTACGCTAATGCAGAGGAGATTGGAATGACAAGTGGATCACACGCTCTCGAATGTTCAGAAAGCGTTTTTACGTAGCAAGAATCTAATTGACTAAAATGATTAAAATGATAGAGTACTGCTGGGGTAGCTAGCTGCGTTGTTGACACTACCTAATCAAGTCGTACCGTTGAGTGTGGGAGTTTCTACAATGCTGCTTATCGGAGCCTTTGGCTAGCTAGCAGTGTTGGTTACGTTACGCTGCGCAGGGAGAACGACAATAGCTGGCTAACTAACCTAGAAAATCGCCTAGACTACACAATTATCTTTGAAACAAAGACGGCTATGTAGCTGGGCCATGTAGCTAGCTACGATCAAACAAATCACACCGTTGGGACTGTAATGAAATGAAGTGAAAAAGTGATACTACCTGTGGAGCGACGCGGAATGCGACCGGGATGCGAAAGTTCACCATACCATAACCCCCCCCACCATACCATAACCCCCACCACCATACCATAACCCCACCACCACCATACCATAACCCCCACCACCATACCATAACCCCCCACCACCATACCATAACCCCCCACCACCATACCATAACCCCCACCACCATACCATAACCCCCACCACCATACCATAACCCCACCACCATACCATAACCCCCCACCACCATACCATAACCACCCCAACACCATACCATAACCACCCAAACACCATACCATAACCCCACCACCATACCATAACCCCCCCACCATACCATAACCCCCCACCACCATACCATAACCCCCCACCACCATACCATAACCCCCCCACCACCATACCATAACTCCCCCACCACCATACCATAACCCCCCACCACCATACCATAACCCCCCCACCACCATACCATAACCCCCACCACCATACCATAACTCCCCCCACCACCATACCATAACCCCCACCACCATACCATAACCCCCACCACCATACCATAACTCCCCCCACCACCATACCATAACCCCCCACCACCATACCATAACCCCCCACCACCATACCATAACCCCCCTACCACCATACCATAACCCCCACCACCATACCATAACCCCCCCACCACCATACCATAACCCCCCACCACCATACCATAACCCCCCACCACCATACCATAACCCCCCCACCACCATACCATAACTCCCCCACCACCATACCATAACCCCCCACCACCATACCATAACTCCCCCCACCACCATACCATAACCCCGCACCACCATACCATAACCCCCCACCACCATACCATAACCCCCCACCACCATACCATAACCCCCCACCACCATACCATAACCCCCCCACCACCATACCATAACCCCCCACCACCATACCATAACCCCCCACCACCATACCATAACTCCCCACCACCATACCATAACCCCCACCACCATACCATAACTCCCCCACCACCATACCATAACTCCCCCACCACCATACCATAACCCCCCACCACCATACCATAACCCCCCACCACCATACCATAACCCCCCCACCACCATACCATAACCCCCCACCACCATACCATAACCTCCCCCACCACCATACCATAACCCCCCACCACCATACCATAACCCCCCACCACCATACCATAACCCCCACCACCATACCATAACCCCCCCCACCACCATACCATAACTCCCCCCACCACCATACCATAACCCCCCACCACCATACCATAACTCCCCCCACCACCATACCATAACCCCACCACCACCATACCATAACCCCCACCACCATACCATAACCCCCCACCACCATACCATAACCCCCCCCACCACCATACCATAACTCCCCCACCACCATACCATAACCCCCCACCACCATACCATAACTCCCCACACCACCATACCATAACCCCCCACCACCATACCATAACCCCACACCACCATACCCTAACCCCCACCACCACCATACCATAACTCCCCCACCACCATACCATAACCCCCCACCACCATACCATAACTCCCCCCACCACCATACCATAACCCCCCACCACCATACCATAACCCCCCACCACCATACCATAACCCCCACCACCATACCATAACCCCCCACCACCATACCATAACCCCACCACCACATACCATAACCCCCCACCACCATACCATAACCCCACCACCACCATACCATAACCCCCCACCACCATACCATAACCCCACCACCACCATACCATAACCCCCCACCACCATACCATAACCCCCCACCACCATACCATACCATAACCCCACCACCATACCACAACCCCACCATGGGGAACTCTGTCCATAACCCCCCACCACCATACCATAACCCCCACCACCGTACTACATAACCCCCCACCACCATACCATAACCCCCCACCACCATACCATAACCCCACCACCACCATACCATAACCCCACCACCACCATACCATAACCACCCCAACACCGTACTCATAACCCCCACACCACCGTACCATAACCCCACCACCACCATACCATAACCCCCCACCACCATACCATAACCCCCCACCACCATACCATAACCCCACCACCACCATACCATAACCCCACCACCACCACCATACCATAACCCCACCACCACCATACCATAACCCCACCACCACCATCATACCATAACCCCACCGCCACCATGGGGCACTCTGTTCA
>NW_027036522.1:7500-14590 GCF_034236695.1 Oncorhynchus nerka | reverse complement strand
TGCGCCGCCTTATGGAACTCGATCACGGCCGGTTGTGATACAGACCGATCGAGCCCTGGGTCTGTAGTGACGCTCTATATTACGGCCAAAGACAGAGTCAGTGTGTTGATTCATCATGACAGAGTCAGAGTCAGTGTGTTGATTCATCGTGACAGAGTCAGAGTCAGTGTTGATTCATCGTGACAGAGTCAGAGTGTTGATTCATCGACAGAGTCAGAGTCAGTGTGTTGATTCATCGTGACAGAGTCAGAGTCAGTGTGTTGATTCATCGTGACAGAGTCAGAGTCAGTGTGTTGATTCATCGTGACAGAGTCAGAGTCAGTGTTGATTCATCGTGACAGAGTCAGAGTCAGAGTCAGTGTGTTGATTCATCGTGACAGAGTCAGAGTCAGAGTCAGTGTGTTGATTCATCGTGACAGAGTCAGAGTCAGAGTCAGTGTGTTGATTCATCGTGACAGAGTCAGAGTCAGAGTCAGTGTGTTGATTCATCGTGACAGAGTCAGAGTCAGTGTGTTGATTCATCGTGACAGAGCCAGAGTCAGAGTCAGTGTGTTGATTCATCGTGACAGAGTCAGAGTCAGTGTGTTGATTCATCGTGACAGAGTCAGAGTCAGTGTGTTGATTCATCGTGACAGAGTCAGAGTCAGTGTGTTGATTCATCGTGACAGAGTCAGAGTCAGTGTGTTGATTCATCGTGACAGAGTCAGAGTCAGTGTGTTGATTCATCGTGACAGAGTCAGAGTCAGTGTGTTGATTCATCGTGACAGAGTCAGAGTCAGTGTGTTGATTCATCGTGACAGAGTCAGAGTCAGTGTTGATTCATCGTGACAGAGTCAGAGTCAGAGTGTGTTGATTCATCGTGACAGAGTCAGAGTCAGTGTGTTGATTCATCGTGACAGAGTCAGAGTCAGTGTGTTGATTCATCGTGACAGAGTCAGAGAGTCAGTGTGTTGATTCATCGTGACAGAGTCAGAGTCAGTGTGTTGATTCATCGTGACAGAGTCAGAGTCAGTGTGTTGATTCATCGTGACAGAGTCAGAGTCAGTGTGTTGATTCATCGTGACAGAGTCAGAGTCAGAGTCAGTGTGTTGATTCATCGTGACAGAGTCAGAGTCAGTGTGTTGATTCATCGTGACAGAGTCAGAGTCAGTGTGTTGATTCATCGTGACAGAGTCAGAGTCAGTGTGTTGATTCATCGTGACAGAGTCAGAGTCAGTGTGTTGATTCATCGTGACAGAGTCAGAGTCAGAGTCAGTGTGTTGATTCATCGTGACAGAGTCAGAGTCAGTGTGTTGATTCATCGTGTTGATGATTAACTTTGTGAACAGGAATCAAAGCTAAGCTGCAATGGGAGAAAACCACCCAATACGCACACACACAAACACACACAAACGCACATACACGCACACAAACACACACACACACACACACACACACACACACACACACACACACACACACACAGGAAGATATACACACACACACACACACACACACACACACACACACACACACAGGAAGATATACACACACACACACAGCTGTTTGTTCTGGTGTCTGATGCAGTACCTTGTTTTCTCCAGGTGAGGGCGCTCTCTGCAGAATCCCTATAGAGAACATCCTGGCTGTAGAGAGACTGGAGGAAGAGTCATTCAAGATGAAGAACGTAAGAATACAAACCATCAAACACCAACTACCAAACACCAACTACCAAACACCAACTACCAAACACCAACTGCCAAACACCAATACCAAACACCAACTACCAAACACCAACTACCAAACACCAACTACCAAACACCAACTACCAAACACTAACTACCAAACACCAACTACCAAACACCAACTACCAAACACCAACTACCAAACACCAACTACCAAACACCAACTGCCAAACACCAACTGCCAAACACCAACTACCAAACACCAACTGCCAGGGTATTAATTGACATTATGATCCTAAACAACTTAGTGGTCCAGAGTCCAGACTCTAGATAGTATTGACTGTTATGAGTCTAAACAACTTAACGGTCCAGAGTCCAGACTCTAGATAGTATTGACTGTTATGATCCTAAACAACTTAGTGGTCCAGAGTCCAGACTCTAGATAGTATTGACTGTTATGAGTCTAAACAACTTAGTGGTCCAGAGTCCAGACTCTAGATAGTATTGACTGTTATGAGTCTAAACAACTTAGTGGTCCAGAGTCCAGACTCTAGATAGTATTGACTGTTATGAGTCTAAACAACTTAGTGGTCCAGAGTCCAGACTCTAGATAGTATTGACTGTTATGATCCTAAACAACTTAGTGGTCCAGAGTCCAGACTCTAGATAGTATTGACTGTTATGAGTCTAAACAACTTAACGGTCCAGAGTCCAGACTCTAGATAGTATTGACTGTTATGAGTCTAAACAACTTAGTGGTCCAGACTCTAGATAGTATTGACTGTTATGAGTCTTAACAACTTAACGGTCCAGAGTCCAGACTCTAGATAGTATTGACTGTTATGAGTCTAAACAACTTAGCAGTCCAGAGTCCAGACTCTAGATAGTATTGACTGTTATGAGTCTAAACAACTTAGCAGTCCAGACTCTAGATAGTATTGACTGTTATGATCCTAAACAACTTAGTGGTCCAGAGTCCAGACTCTAGATAGTATTGACTGTTATGAGTCTAACCAACTTAGCGGTCCAGAGTCCAGACTCTAGATAGTATTGACTGTTATGATCCTAAACAACTTAGTGGTCCAGAGTCCAGACTCTAGATAGTATTGACTGTTATGAGTCTAAACAACTTAGCGGTCCAGAGTCCAGACTCTAGATAGTATTGACTGTTATGAGTCTAAACCACTTAACGGTCCAGAGTCCAGACTCTAGATAGTATTGACTGTTATGATCCTAAACAACTTAGCGGTCCAGAGTCCAGACTCTAGATAGTATTGACTGTTATGAGTCTAAACAACTTAGTGGTCCAGACTCTAGATAGTATTGACTGTTATGAGTCTAACCAACTTAGCGGTCCAGAGTCCAGACTCTAGATAGTATTGACTGTTATGATCCTAAACAACTTAGTGGTCCAGAGTCCAGACTCTAGATAGTATTGACTGTTATGAGTCTAAACAACTTAGTGGTCCAGAGTCCAGACTCTAGATAGTATTGACTGTTATGAGTCTTAACAACTTAGCGGTCCAGAGTCCAGACTCTAGATAGTATTGACTGTTATGAGTCTTAACAACTTAGTGGTCCAGAGTCCAGACTCTAGATAGTATTGACTGTTATGAGTCTAAACAACTTAGTGGTCCAGACTCTAGATAGTATTGACTGTTATGAGTCTTAACAACTTAGCAGTCCAGAGTCCAGACTCTAGATAGTATTGACTGTAGATCTATTTAGATAGACATGGTGTTCCAGGACTGTCTGGAAGGTGTCTGCTGCAGGAGTTAGAGACGGAGACATGAGGAAGGTTTATACCCTGCTGGTTATAAAATGTCCCTCTCGCCCTTCCCCTCACCCTAGATGTCCCCCTGGATGTTCCAGGTAATCGAGCCCAGAGAGGGCTAATGACTGTGTACTCTCCTCTCAATTCAGTGGGCCTCCTCTCAATTCAGTGGGCCTCCTCTCAATTCAGTGGACCTCCTCTCAATTCATTGGGCCTCCTCTCAATTCAGTGGGCCTCCTCTCAATTCAGTGGGCCTCCTCTCAATTCAGTGGGCCTCGTCTCAATTCAGTGGGCCTCGTCTCAATTCAGTGGACCTCCTCTCAATTCAGTGGGCCTCCTCTCAATTCAGTGGACCTCCTCTCAATTCAGTGGACCTCCTCTCAATTCAGTGGGCCTCCTCTCAATTCAGTGGGCCTCCTCTCAATTCAGTGGGCCTCCTCTCAATTCAGTGGGCCTCCTCTCAATTCAGTTGGCCTCCTCTCAATTCAGTGGGCCTCCTCTCAATTCAGTGGGCCTCCTCTCAATTCAGTGGGCCTCCTCTCAACTCAGTGGGCCTCCTCTCAATTCAGTGGGCCTCCTCTCAATTCAGTGGGCCTCCTCTCAATTCAGTGGGCCTCCTCTCAATTCAGTGGGCCTCCTCTCAATTCAGTGGGCCTCCTCTCAATTCAGTGGGCCTCCTCTCAATTCAGTGGGCCTCCTCTCAATTCAGTGGGCCTCCTCTCAATTCAGTGGGCCTCGTCTCAACTCAGTGGGCCTCGTCTCAACTCAGTGGGCCTCCTCTCAATTCAGTGGGCCTCCTCTCAATTCAGTGGGCCTCCTCTCAATTCAGTGGGCCTCCTCTCAATTCAGTGGGCCTCCTCTCAATTCAGTGGGCCTCGTCTCAACTCAGTGGGCCTCGTCTCAACTCAGTGGGCCTCCTCTCAATTCAGTGGGCCTCCTCTCAATTCAGTGGGCCTTTATTGGCATGAAAAACATGTGTTTATATTTCCAAAGAAAGTGAAATAAACAATAAACAAAAGTGAAAAGCCACAAAACAACATTAACAACAAACTATTAGAATTTAACAATAAATATTGCACTTAAAAAGGTTGAAAAATATATATAGACATTTCAATCATTTTAGCAACATTGTAAATAGTTGTAGTGTGAATAGTGGGGGAAGATAAATAAACATATACATATTATTGTTGTTGTTTACTATGTTGTTTGTGTTCCACTGGTTTCCCTTTTGTCATGGCAATGGGCCACACATCTCGCTGCTGTGATGTCACACTGTGGTATTTCACCCAGTAGATATGGGAGTTTACGAATGTTTGGCTTGTTTTCCAATTCTTTATGGATCTGTGTAATCTGAGGGAAATATGTGTTTCTAATATGGTCATACATTGGACAGGAGGTTAGGAAGTGCAGCTCAGTTTCCACCTCATTTTGTGGGCAGCGAGCACATAGCCTGTCTTCTCTTGAGAGCCATGTCTTCTATTGAGAGGTCTGCCTTCTCTTGAGAGGTCTGCCTACTGAGTCTGTACATAGTCAAAGCTTTCCTTAAGTTTGGGTCAGTCACAGCGGTCAAGTACTCTGCCACTGTGTACTCTCTGTTTAGGGACAAATAACGTTCTAGTTTGCTCTGTTTTTGGTAGATTTTTTTCCAGTGTGTCAAGTAATTATCTTTTTGTTTTCTCATGATTTGGTTGGGTCTAATTGTGCTGCTGTCCTGGGGCTCTGTGGGGTGTGTTTGTGTTTGTGAACAGAGCCCCAGGACCAGCTTGCTTAGGGGACTCTTCTCCAGGTTCCTCTCTCTGTAGGGTGTGTTTGTGTTTGTGAACAGAGCCCCAGAACCAGCTTGCTCAGGGGACTCTTCTCCAGGTTCCTCTCTCTGTAGGTGATGGCTTTGTTATGGAAGGTTTGTGAACCGCTTCCTTTTAGGTGGTTGTAGAATTGAACAGCTCTCTTCTGGATTGTGTTAACTAGCGGGTAGCGGCCTGATTCTCTTCTGGATTGTGTTAACTAGCGGGTAGCGGCCTAATTCTCTTCTGGATTGTGTTAACTAGCGGGTAGCGGCCTGATTCTCTTCTGGATTGTGTTAACTAGCGGGTAGCAGCCTGATTCTCTTCTGGATTGTGTTAACTAGCGGGTAGCGGCCTGATTCTCTTCTGGATTGTGTTAACTAGCGGGTAGCGGCCTGATTCTCTTCTGGATTGTGTTAACTAGCGGGTAGCGGCCTGATTCTCTTCTGGATTGTGTTAACTAGCGGGTAGCGGCCTCATTCTCTTCTGGATTGTGTTAACTAGCGGGTAGCGGCCTGATTCTCTTCTGGATTGTGTTAACTAGCGGGTAGCGGCCTGATTCTCTTCTGGATTGTGTTAACTAGCGGGTATCAGCCTGATTCTCTTCTGGATTGTGTTAACTAGCGGGTAGCGGCCTGATTCTCTTCTGGATTGTGTTAACTAGCGGGTAGCGGCCTGATTCTCTTCTGGATTGTGTTAACTAGCTAGATTCTCTTCTGGATTGTGTTAACTAGCGGGTAGCGGCCTGATTCTCTTCTGGATTGTGTTAACTAGCGGGTAGCGGCCTGATTCTCTTCTGGATTGTGTTAACTAGCGGGTAGCGGCCTGATTCTCTTCTGGATTGTGTTAACTAGCGGGTATCGGCCTGATTCTCTTCTGGATTGTGTTAACTAGCGGGTATCGGCCTGATTCTCTTCTGGATTGTGTTAACTAGCGGGTATCGGCCTGATTCTCTTCTGGATTGTGTTAACTAGCGGGTATCGGCCTGATTCTCTTCTGGATTGTGTTAACTAGCGGGTATCGGCCTGATTCTCTTCTGGATTGTGTTAACTAGCGGGTATCGGCCTGATTCTCTTCTGGATTGTGTTAACTAGCGGGTATCGGCCTGATTCTCTTCTGGATTGTGTTAACTAGCGGGTATCGGCCTGATTCTCTTCTGGATTGTGTTAACTAGCGGGTATCGGCCTGATTCTCTTCTGGATTGTGTTAACTAGCGGGTATCGGCCTGATTCTCTTCTGGATTGTGTTAACTAGCGGGTATCGGCCTGATTCTCTTCTGGATTGTGTTAACTAGCGGGTAGCGGCCTGATTCTCTTCTGGATTGTGTTAACTAGCGGGTATCGGCCTGATTCTCTTCTGGATTGTGTTAACTAGCGGGTAGCGGCCTGATTCTCTTCTGGATTGTGTTAACTAGCGGGTATCGGCCTCATTCTGCTCTGGATTGTGTTAACTAGCGGGTATCGGCCTGATTCTCTTCTGGATTGTGTTAACTAGCGGGTATCGGCCTGATTCTCTTCTGGATTGTGTTAACTAGCGGGTATCGGCCTCATTCTCTTCTGGATTGTGTTAACTAGCGGGTATCGGCCTGATTCTCTTCTGGATTGTGTTAACTAGCGGGTATCGGCCTCATTCTCTTCTGGATTGTGTTAACTAGCGGGTATCGGCCTGATTCTCTTCTGGATTGTGTTAACTAGCGGGTATCGGCCTGATTCTCTTCTGGATTGTGTTAACTAGCGGGTATCGGCCTGAATCTCTTCTGGATTGTGTTAACTAGCGGGTATCGGCCTGATTCTCTTCTGGATTGTGTTAACTAGCGGGTATCGGCCTGATTCTCTTCTGGATTGTGTTAACTAGCGGGTAGCGGCCTG
>NW_027036521.1:0-14588 GCF_034236695.1 Oncorhynchus nerka | reverse complement strand
TGAATCCAATGCTCTACCTTCTTTCTCCCCAGAAGGGGTCTGACTGCCCCCTCTGCGAATGGATGCCCTCGTCCACGTGCCTCCATACCCGTCCTGCCAAAGCAAGCTGAGTCAAGTTTCGCTATGATTTGATTTCTTAGGATGTAACGTTAACATTGCTGGAATGCTTTGTGCATTTTTGAAAGATATTAATTATTATCCTATTCAGGCATTTTTTGTTTAGATTGGGATTGAAAGAAAAACACAAAGTTGTCACCATTCTATTGTGTTCTCTACATATTTTGACAATGTTTTTAATTCAGCTGTATTTTGGTAATTGCACAAGACCACAAAGTCTACTCCTGGGTCATACTATGAAACCTGAATCGTTTGTAGAGTGGCCTAATCCCCAGTCATGGTTTCGTGCCATCAATCAAACGTTATTTGCCACATGCACTGAATACAACAGTATAGCAGACTTTACAGTGAAATGCTGAATGCAGATGTAATAGGTGTAGTAGACCTTACAGTGAAATGCTGAATACAACAGGTGTAAGTAGACTCCGCTGTGTGAAATGCTGAAACATAAACAGGGTAGTAGGACCTACAGTGAAATGCTGAATACAAACAGGTGTAGGTAGACCTCGCAGTGAAATGATGAATACAGCAGGTGTAGTAGACTTTTACAGTGAAATGCTGAATACAGCAGGTGTAGTAGACCTCACAGGAAATACTGATACAACAGGTGCAGTAGACCTTACAGTGAAATGCTGAATACAGCAGGTGTAGTAGACCTCACAGTGAAATGCCAGAACAAACAGGTGTAGTAGACCTTACAGTGAAATACTGAATACAACAGGTGTAGTAGACCTCTGATGAAATGCTGAAAACACAACAGGTGGTAGACCTCCTAAGAGTGAAATGCTGAATACAACAGGTGTAGTAGACCTCACAGTGAAATGCTGAATACAACAGGTGCAGTAGACCTTACAGTGAAATGCTGAATACACAGGTGTAGTAGACCTCATTGAAATGCTGAATACAACAGGTGTGATAGGCCTCGGTGAATCTGAATAACAGGTGTAGTAGACCTTACAGTGAACTGCTGAATACATCAGTGTAGTAGACCTCACAGTGAAATGCTGAATACATCAGGTGTAGTAGACCTCTGATGAAATGCTGAATACATCAGGTGTAGAACCCTCACAGTGAAATGCTGAATACAACAGGTGTAGTAGACCTTGCAGTGAAATGCTGAATACAACAGGTGTAGGTAGACCTCACAAAGAAATGATGAATACAACAGTAGTAGACCTTACAGTGAAATGCTGAATACAACAGGTGTAGTAGACCCTCACAGTGAAATGCTGAATACAACAGGTGGGGGGACCTCACAGTGAAATGCTGATACAACAGGTGTAGTAGACCTCACAGTGAAATGCTGAATACAACAGGTGTAGTAGACCTTACAGTGAACTGCTGAATACATCAGGTGTATAGACCTCACAGTGAAATGCTGAATACATCAGGTGTAGTAGACCTCACAGTGAAATGCTGAATACATCCCAGGTGTAGTAGACCTCACAGTGAAATGCTGAATACAACAGGTGTAGTAGACTCACACAGTGAAATGGAATACAACAGGTGTAGACCTCACAGTGAAATGATGAATACAACAGGTGTAGTAGACCTACAGTGAAATGCTGAATACAACAGGTGTAGTAGACCTCACAGTGAAATGCTGAATACAGCAGGTGTAGTAGACCTTACAGTGAAATGCTGGAATACAACAGGTGTAGTAGACCTTACAGTGAAATACTGAATACAAACAGGTGTGTAGACCTCACAGTGAAATGCTAGATACAACAGGTGTAGTAGACCTCACAGTGAAATGCTGAATACAACAGGTGTAGTAGACCTCACAGAAATGCTGAATACAACAGGTGTAGTAGACCCTCACAGTGAAATGCTGAATACAACAGGTGTAGTAGACCTTACAGTGAAATGCTGAATACAACAGGTGTAGTAGATCTTAGAGTGAAATGCTGAATACAACAGGTGTAGTAGACCTCACAGTGAAATGCTGAATACAACAGGTGTAGTAGACCTCACAGTGAAATGCTGAATACAACAAGGTGTACTAGACAATAACGAGGCTATAATCAGGTTCTCGGACTAGGTAAATAGTCCAGGTAAACCATTGATTAATTGTTCAGCAGTTCAGCTTAGCAGACAACCGTCTGTGACCTGGTCCTCGGTACAGCTTGTCGTGCGCCAGCAGAGACAACCGCTTCAGACCTGGTCCTCCGGTACAGCTTGTCAGTCGCTAGCAGAGACAACCGTCTGTGACCTGGTCCTCCCGGTACAGCTTGTCGCGGGCGCTAGCTGAAAGACAACCGTCTGACCTGGGTCCTCCGGTACAGCTTGGTCGCGGCGCTAGCAGAGAGACAAACCCGCCTTGTGACCTGGTCCTCCGGCACAGCCTTGCCGGCGCTAGCAGAGACAACCGTCTGTGACCGGTCCTCCGCACAGCTTGTCGCCAGCAGAGAACCGCCTGTGACCTGGTCCTCCGCAGCAGCTTTGTCGTAAGGGCGCAGCTGAGACAACCGCTCAGACCTGGTCCTCCGGCACAGCTGAATGCGGCGCTAGCAGAGAGACAACCGTCTGTGACCTCCGGTCCTGCACAGCTTAATGTGCGCTTGGGCTGAGACAAACTGCCTGTGACTCATCCGGCACAGCTTTGTCAGGCGCTAGCAGAGACAACCGTCTGTGACCTGGTCCTCCGCAGCAGCTTGTCGCGGCGCTAGCAGAGTACAACCGCCTGTGACCTGGTCCTCCGGTACAGCTTGTCGGGCGCTTAGCAGAGACAACCGTCTGTGACCTGGTCCTCCGGTACAGCTTTGTCGTGGGCGCTAGCTGAGACAACTGCCTGTGACCTGGTCCTCCGGTACAGCTTGTCGTGGCGTCAGCAGAGACAACCGTCTGTGACCTGTCCTCCGGCACAGCTTGTCGGGCGCTAGCAGACAACCGTCTGTGACCTGTCCTCCGGTACAGCTTGTCGTGCGCTAGCAGAGACAACCGTCTGTGACCTTGGTCCTCCGGTACAGCTTGTCGTGCGCTAGCAGAGACAACCGTCTGTGACCTGGTCCTCCGGTACAGCTTGTCGGCGCTAGCTGAGACAACCGTCTGTGACCTGGTCCTCCGGTACAGCTTTTGTCGCGCGCTTTGAGCAGAGACAACTGCCTGTGACCTGGTCCTCCGGTACAGCTTGTCGGCGCTAGCAGAGACAAACGTCTAGACCCTGGTCCTCCGCACAGCTTGTCGGGCGCTAGCAGAGACAACCGCCTGTGACCTGGTCCTCCGGTACAGCTTGTCGTGGCGCTAGCTGAGACAACCGTCTGTGACCTGGTCCTCCGGTACAGCTTGTCGTGCGCAGCAGAGACAACCGTCTGTGACCTGGTCCTCCGGTACAGCTTGTCGTGGCGCTAGCAGAGACAACCGCCTGTGACCTGGTCCTCCGGTACAGCTTGTCGGGCGCTAGCAGAGACAACCGCTCTGACCTGGTCCTCCGGCACAGCTTGTCGTGGCGCTAGCAGAGACAACCGTCTGTGACCTGGTCCTCCGGTACAGCTTGTCGTGGCGTTAGCAGAGACAACAGTCTGTGACCTGGTCCTCCGGTACAGCTTGTCGTGCGCTAGCAGAGACAACTGTCTGTGACCTTAGCTGACTGGGGTCTTTCACCATTTGACTTGAAGACTTTGACAGTCATTACGCAATCGTTGATTACTTTTATAAACAGAAGCTTCAGTTCGTTATAGTCTATAACTTAAAGATTATGATGATTTACAATACTAGGAAGTTATGTTGATCTCTACACTTAAAACAGAGCAACTTCTGACTAAAAAAACACAAATGATTTGAGAGAAAATGCCCATTTATTAATCTGTGAAGACAGTAGTGTCATGTTGCATCCTATTGTGACTAGATCTCTGTAGAAGCACCATTCATAACTCAATATAGCTCCTCCCAGTTGGGGCACCTGGACAGTTCCCTGGCAATGAAGGGGATGACAAACCCAAGAGAGAGAGAATTGAACCTTTTGTTCTAGTGGTTGCTGCCGGAAAGGTTGAAAGCACAGAGGCTAGGTGGAAAGGTCTCCCAATTGTAAATCGGTGATAAAAGGGAACTATCTGTCAATAATGGGCACATGAGTCTCTGTGTGGTCGAATAGTGCTTGGGACTGGGGATCATTGTCATACCGTGACGTCCCAGCTGATTGGAGGGATTAGTATGAGGCTGTTTTCGTTTTCTTCACAGCAAAAACCAATGTAGAGCAGGTCCATTACCTCCGATTTAATGCCACTCAGTAGAGAGTTGGACTATATTTTTGAAGCAGGTGGACTAAGCAGACCAACAGAATCCTACATGACCTGTCATGTGAGTGTTGTTGTTGTTGTTTCACTTATTTTGATAATTTATCATTTATCTGACAAAATGTTTTTTACTTTGAAGATGGTGAAGAAGACTTTTGTCATCGATTGGAGTTTTATTGATTGATCTTGAGGGAGTTGGTTTGGTTAGAAAATACTTTTTAATTCAAAATGTCTCCTGCCTTTCCAAAGACATGGCCCGACCGTGCCTCTTGAGTTAAACGGGTAGTATTTAAAACCTGTGAGTTATCCTGCCTGGTGCCATTCTTGTTTTATTCCCTCTGACATTGATGACCAGGGTAGTAGTTGTGTTGTCTGTTTCTGTTCCATATTAAACAATTATCTTATAGTCTTGTCTGTTTTGGTAATATTCCCAGTATCCTTCGTTGTGTACAGAGTCATAGCTTTAATGCCTCTGTGTTCCAGTATCACGGATGAGGAGCTGATGAGCCCTGAATTAGAGGATGAGGGGAGCTGAAGCCAGCTCTGGTCCCCAGCATGTTCCCCCTCATTCCCCTACACTGTATTTCAGCACTGCCAACCAGAGAGGTAAGACACCCTTCACTGTGTCCTATGGCACTCTATTCCCTATGTAGTGCACTTACTTTAGACCAGAGCCCTATGGCACCCTATTCCCTATGTAGTGCACTACTTTAGACCAGGGTCCTATGGCACTCTATTCCTATATAGTGCAAATTACTTTAGACCAGAGCCCTATGGCACCCTATTCCCTATGGCACTCTATTACCCCTATGTAGTGCACTACTCTTAGACCAGAGCCCTATGGTACGCTATTCCCATGGCAATCTCTTTATTCTATGTAGTGCAATCACTTTAGACCAGAGCCTCACGGGCACCCTATTCCCTATGGCACTCTATTCCCTATGTAATGCACTACTTTGAACCAGGACCTATAGAACCCTATTCCTTATAGTGACTACTTAGACCAGGGCCCTATGGAACCCTATTCCCTATATAGTGCACTACTTTTGACCACAGCCCTATGGCACCCTATTCCCTATGTAGTGCACTACTTTAGACCAGGGCCCTATAGAACCCTATTCCCTATATAGTGCACTACTTTTGACCACAGCCCTATGGCACCCTATTCCCTATGTAGTGCACTACTTTTGACCAGCGCTCATAGGATGCCATTTGGGAAGCAGATAATAAACTGCTTGACAATTTTTTTGGGGGGAAAATAAGCTTCTACAGAAAAGTACTTCCTTCCAATTCCAAGTATGAGCTGATGTCATGTGTGACTTAGGGTTGGTTGGGATTTTGGACACATTATGGCCTTGCTTATATCAACATGTTCTACAGGACATTGTGTGGTAATATATTGGCTTGAGTTTGAGTAAAGGGAAGTCCCCCCCAGTAGAGAGGCTGCTGCCTCATATCCCCCCAGTAGAGGCTGCTGCCTCCTATCCCCCCCAGTAGAGAGGCTGCTGCCTCCTATCCCCCCCAGTAGAGAGGCTGCTCGCCTCCTATCCCCCCAGTAGAGAGAGGCTGCCGCCTCCTATCCCCCAGTAGAGGCTGCTGCCTCATATCCCCCAGCAGAGAGGCTGCTGCTCTCATATCCCCCTAGTAGAGAGGGCTGCTGCCTCCTATCCCCCCAGTAGAGGGCTGCTGCCTCCTATCCCCCAGTAGAGAGGCTGCTGCCTCCTATCCCCCAGTGGAGAGGCTGCTGCCTCCTATCCCCCAGTAGAGAGGCTGCTGCCTCCTATCCCCCCAGTAGAGAGGCTGCTGCCTCCTATCCCCCAGTAGAGGGCTGCTGCCTCATATCCCCCAGTAGAGGCTGCTGCCTCATATCCCCCAGTAGAGAGGCTGCTGCCTCATATCCCCCCAGTGAGAGGCTGCTGCCTCATACTCCCCCAGTAGAGGCTGCTGCCTCCTATCCCCGCAGTAGAGGCTGCTGCCTCCTGTCCCCCCAGTAGGAGGCTGCTGCCTCGCTATCCCCCAGTAGAGAGGCTGCTGCCTCTATCCCACCAGCTCCTATCCCGCGCAGTAGAGGCTGCTGCCTCATATCCCCCAGTAGGAGGCTGCTGCCTCCTACCTCCCCAGTAGAGGACTGCTGTCTCCTATCCCCCAGTAGAGGCTGCTGCCTCCTATCCCCCCAGTAGAGAGGCTGCTGCCTCATCTCCCAGTAGAGGCTGCTGCCTCATATCCCCCAGTAGAGAGGCTCCTGCCTCCTATCCCCCAGTAGAGGGCTGCTGCCTCCTATCCCCCAGTAGAGAGGCTGCTGCCTCATATCCCCCCAGTAGAGAGGCTGCTGCCTCATATCCCCCAGTAGAGAGGCTCCTGCCTCATAATCCCCCAGTAGAGGCTGCTGCCTCCTATCCCCCAGTAGAGAGGCTGCTGCCTCATATCCCCCCCAGTAGAGAGGCTGCTGCCTCCTATCCCCCCAGTAGAGGCTGCTGCCTCCTATCCCCCAGTAGAGAGGCTGCTGCCTCATATCCCCCCAGTAGAGGCTGCTGCCTCCTATCCCCCCAGTAGAGAGGCTGCTGCCTCCTATCCCCCAGTAGAGAGGCTGCTGCCTCATATCCCCCAGTAGAGAGGCTGCTGCCTCCTATCCCCCAGTAGAGAGGCTGCTGCCTCCTATCCCCCAGTGCAGAGAGAGCTGCTGCCTCCTATCCCCAGTAGAGAGGCTGCCGCCTCCTATCCCCCCAGTAGAGAGGCTGCTGCCTCCTATCCCCCAGTCAGAGAGGCTGCTGCCTCCTATCCCCCAGTAGAGAGGCTGCTGCCTCATATCCCCCCAGTAGAGAGGCTGCTGCCTCATATCCCCCAGTAGAGAGCCTGCTGCCTCATATCCCCCCAGTAGAGAGGCTGCTGCCTCATATCTCCCCCAGTAGAGAGGCTGCTGCCTCCTATCCCCCAGTGAGAGGCTGCTGCCTCCTATCCCCCAGTAGAGAGGCTGCTGCCTCCTATCCCCCAGTAGAGAGGCTGCTGCCTCCTATCCCCCAGTCTATCCCCAGTAGAGAGGCTGCTGCCTCATATCCCCCCAGTAGAGAGGCTGCTGCCTCCTACCCCTCCCAGTAGAGACTGCTGCCTCCTATCCCCCAGTAGCGGCTGCTGCCTCCTATCCCCCCCAGCAGAGAGGCTGCTGCCTCCTATCCCCCCAGTAGAGAGGCTGCTGCCTCATATCCCCCCAGTAGAGAGGCTCCTGCCTCCTATCCCCCAGTAGAGGCTGCTGCCTCCTATCCCCCAGTAGAGAGGCTGCTGCCTCATATCCCCCCAGTAGAGAGGCTGCTGCCTCATATCCCCCAGTAGAGAGGCTCCTGCCTCATACCCCCTGTGCAGAGAGGCTGCTGCCTCCTATCCTCCCAGTAGAGAGCTGCTGCCTCATATCCCCCCCAGTGAGAGAGGCTGCTGCCTCCTATCCCCCCAGTAGAGAGGCTGCTGCCTCCTATCCCCCCAGTAGAGAGGCTGTTGCCTCATATCCCCCAGTAGAGAGGCTGCTGCCTCATATCCCCCAGTAGAGAGGCTGCTGCCTCATATCCCCCAGTAGAGAGGCTCCTGCCTCATATCCCCCCAGTAGAGGGCTGCTGCCTCATATCCCCTCAGTAGAGACTGCTGCCTCATATCCCCCCCAGTAGAGGGCTGCTGCCTCATATCCCCTCAGTAGAGGCTGCTGCCTCCTATCCCCCCAGTAGAGAGGCTGCTGCCTCTAGTCCTATCCCCTCGGTAGAGACTGCCGCCCTAGTCCTATCCCCCCGGTAGAGACTGCCGCCCCTAGTCCTATCCCCCGGTAGAGACTGCCACCTATAGTCCTATCCCCTCGGTAGAGACTGCTGCCTCTAGTCCTATCCCCCTGGTAGAGACTGCCGCCTCTAGTCCTACCCCCTCGGTAGAGACTGCTGCCTCTAGTCCTATCCCAGTAGACTGCTGTCTAGACCTATCCCCTCAGTAGAGACTGCTGCCTCTAGTCCTATCCCCCCAGTAGAGACTGCTGCCTCTAGTCCATCCCCCCAGTAGAGAGACTGCTGCCTCTAGACCTATCCCCCAGTAGAGACTGCCACCTCTCTAGTCCTATCCCCCTCGGAGACTGCTGCCTCTAGTCCTATCCCCCTCGGGTAGAGACAGCTGCCTCAAATCCCCCCCAAGTGGTGAGACTGCTGCCTCTAGTCCTATCCCCCGGTGAGACTGCTGCCTCTAGTCCTATCCCCCAGTAGAGACTGTTGCTCTATCCCCTCAGTAGAGACTGCTACCTCTAGTCCTATCCCCCTAGTAGAGACTGCTGCCTCTAGACCTATCCCCCAGTAGAGACTGCTACCTCTAGTCCTATCCCCTCGGTAGAGACTGCTGCCTCTAGTCCTATCCCCTCGGTAGAGACTGCTGCCTCTAGTCTGCTGCCTCTAGTCCCCCCAGTAGAGACTGCTGCCTCTAGTCCTATCCCCCAGTAGAGACTGCTACCTCTAGTCCTATCCCCCCAGTAGAGACCCTAGTCCTATCCTCAGTAGAGACTGCCTAGACCTATCCCTGCAGAGACTGCTGCCTTCTAGTCCTATCCCCCCCAGTAGAGACTGCTGCCTCTAGTCCTATCCCCTCGGGTAGAGACTGCTGCCTCTAGTCCTATCCCCCCAGTAGAGACTGCTGCCTCTAGTCCTATCCCCCCCAGTAGAGACTGCTGCCTCTAGACCTATCCCCCGGTAGAGACTGTTGCCTCTAGTCCTATCCCCCTCGGTAGAGACTGCTGCCTCTAGTCCTATCCCCGGTAGAGACCGCGGCCTCAAATCCCCCAGTAGAGACTGCTGCTCCTAGACCTATCCCCCGGTAGAGACTGCAACCTCTAGTCCTATCCCCCGGTAGAGACCGTCTCAAATCCCCCCAGTAGACCACGCTCTAGTCCTATCCCCCCAGTAGAGACTGCTACCTCTAGACCTATCCCCCCAGTAGAGACTGCTGCCTCTAGTCCTATCCCCCCCAGTAGAGACTGCTGCCTCTAGTCCTATCCCCCCAGTAGAGACTGCTGCCTCTAGTCCTATCCCCCAGTAGAGACTGCTACCTCTAGTCCTATCCCCCTCGGTAGAGACTGCTGCCTCTAGTCCTCATCCCCCTCGGGTAGAGACCGCTGCCTCAAATCCCCCAAGTGGTGAGACTGCTGCCTCTAGTCCTATCCCCCTGGTAGAGACTGCTGCCTCTAGTCCTATCCCCCTCGGTAGAGACTGCTGCCTCTAGTCCTATCCCCTCCCGGTAGAGACCGCTGCCTCAAATCCCCCAAGTGGTGAGACTGCTGCCTCTAGTCCTATCCCCTCGGTAGAGACTGCTGCCTCTAGTCCTATCCCCTCGGTAGAGACTCGCTGCCTCTAGTCCTATCCCCTCGGTAGAGACTGCTGCCTCTAGTCCTATCCCCCCAGTAGAGACTGCTGCCTCTAGTCCTATCCCCTCGGTGAGAGACCGCTGCCTCAAATCCCCCAAGTGGTGAGACTGCTGCCTCTAGTCCTATCCCCCAGTAGAGACTGCTGCCTCTAGTCCTATCCCCCCAGTAGAGACTGCTACCTCTAGTCCTATCCCCCCTCAGTAGAGACTGCTGCCTCTAGACCTATCCCCCCAGTAGAGACTGCTACCTCTAGTCCTATCCCCCCCGGTAGAGACTGCTACCTCTAGTCCTATCCCCCTCAGTAGAGACTGCTACCTCTAGTCCTATCCCCCGGTAGAGACTGCGTTCTCTAGCCCCATCGATAGCTCTATTGTATATCATTTGAATCCAAATGACACCCTTCTCTCTTCATAGTGCACTTCTGCTCTAGCAGGGCCTGTAGGGAATGTGCTTCCACCCGTAGTCCTATTCCTGTAGCTGTAATGTGTTGTTTCAGTGGAGCCCCTGCCACCAGAACAGAGGAAGCTGCTCAAATGGAAGATGAGCACTGTGACTCCCAACATAGTCAAACACACCATCGCCAGGTCACACTTTAAAGTCACCAAGAGTGAGTTCCTTAAGGGGTTTGAAATCACTCCGTCTTTTGCCTATTTGACATTTTAAAGACGTCTTGTATGTTTGTTCATATCTGTTCATTAAAAAAAAAAAAAAAACCTGTTTAATGAAGTTAATTGTTGTTGCAGGAAGTCATGATTGGCTTGGCTGCTGGGGTCACCATATGAAGTCTCCTGGGTTCAAGGCCATCAGGGAATACCAGAAGGTGAGCTAGATAGGACTGGGAACAGGGTTGGAAATGTAACACCTGCCACTCACTAAATATGTTGGCACACAAGAGCATTTCAGAACTTTGTTGTTGTTGTTGATTTGTGATTTTATTCTTTTTTTTTTTAAGGCCACATTGTAGAAGAAGTTGGTGGAATTGTCAAAGTACTACTACAAAAAATGACTTGTGTCCTCGTGTTTCTTTGCTCGTTACGTTGTTGTGTTCAAAATGTTAGCTGCAGCTGTCTGCTGCTAGGAAGTCATCACAGTCTGACATTCCGAGTTGCCACGGTAACGGCATTCCGAGTTGCCACGTGGACCGGCCCGCCCCTTTCTCTAAAGGGGCATCTGAATATTTTGTCTCACTTAATGATTGTGTGAGATTTGAGCATGGATAACTCCTAATCTTTTATTCATGAACTTCTGGTCATTTTGTTATCGTTAAAACACTCATACTTTCAATTGTTCTTGATTTATTTGTGCGCCTCTACGTTTCTATTTAAGAGCACATCGTGTACTTCTTGTAAAGTGCGTGGTGTAAAATTCTGTGTTTTGTTGCAGGGCACTTTTTGTTGATTTATTTATGTTCAGTTGTATAACTGTTTTTACTATTGTATCTAAAATTATTTATTTTAGCATACATTGATTAAATTATGTAGATTACAAAAATGAAATATACTCTATTTACTTCTTGCTTGTAATTTTTGTTTTTTGTTTTAGAAAAACAAAGCTCATGTTTTTTTGTGTACTATGGGAGAAATATTTTGTCTGGTAAAAATCTGGAGTGGCTGTGGATGTATTTGTCTCTTCCACAGTGGCTAAGGGATATTTTGTATTTGCCACAGTGGCTGGTGGATTACTTGTCTCTGCCACAGTGGCTGGTGGATGTATTTGTCTCTTCCACAGTGGCTGGTGGATGTATTTGTCTCTGCCACAGTGGCTGTGGATGTACTGGTCTCTCCAGTGGCTGGTGGATGATGGTCCCTTCCACAGTGGCTGGTGGATATTTGCCCTTCCACAGTGGCTGGTGGATGTATTTGTCTCTACACAGTGGCTGGTGGATGTATTTGTATCTGCCACAGTGGCTGGTGGATGTATTTGTCTCTGCCACAGTGGCTGGTGGATGTATTTGTCTCTTCCACAGTGGCTGGTGGATGTATTTGTCTCTGCCACAGTGGCTGGTGGATGTATTTGTCTCTTCCACAGTGGCTGGTGGATGTATTTGTGCCACAGTGGCTGGTGGATGTATTTGTCTCTTCCACAGTGGCTGGTGGATGTATTTGTTCTGCCACAGTGGCTGGTGGATGTATTTTGGTATCCGCCACAGTGGCTGGTGGATGTATTTGTAAAGTTTGCCACAGTGGCTGGTGGATGTATTTGCATCCCTGCCACAGTGGCTGGTGGATGTATTTGTCTCTGCCACAGTGTCTGGTGGATGTATTTGTGTCTGCCACAGTGTCTGGTGGATGTATTTGTGTCTGCCACAGTGGCTGGTGGATGTATTTGTCTCTGCCACAGTGGCTGGTGGATGTATTTGTCTCTGCCACAGTGGCTGGTGGATGTATTTGTCTTTGCCACAGTGGCTGGTGGATGTATTTGTCTCTTCCACAGTGGCTGGTGGATGTATTTGTCTCTTCCACAGTGGCTGGTGGATGTATTTGTCTCTGCCACAGTGGCTGGTGGATGTATTTGTCTTTCCACAGTCTGGTGGATGTATTTGTCTCTTCCACAGTGGCTGGTGGATGTATTTGATGGCTGGTGGATTTTTGTGTCTGTGGATGTATTTGTATTTGCCACAGTGGCTGGTGGATGTATTTGTGTCTGCCACAGTGGCTGGTGGATGTATTTGTATCTGCCACAGTGGCTGGTGGATGTATTTGTGTCTGTATGTATTTGTCTTCCACAGTGTCTGGTGGATGTATTTGTGTCTGCCACAGTGTCTGGTGGATGTAGTTTGGTTTGCCACAGTGGGCTGGTGGATGTATTTGTATCACAGTGGCTGGTGGATGTATTTGTCTCTGCCACAGTGGCTGGTGGATGTATTTGTCTCTGCCACAGTGGCTGGTGGATGTATCCACAGTGGCTGGTGGATGGCTTTGTGTCTGGTGGATGTATTTGTATCTGCCAGTGGCTGGTGGATGTATTTGTATCTGCCACAGTGGCTGGTGGATGTATTTGGACAGTGGCTATGGATGTATTTGTATCTGCCAGTGGCTGGTGGATGTATTTGTCTCTGCCACAGTGGGCTGGTGGATGTATTTGTCTCTGCCACAGTGGCTGGTGGATGAGCTTGTATCTGCCACAGTGGCTGGTGGATGATTTGTCTCTGCCACAGTGGCTGTGGATGTATTTGTGTCTGCCAGTGGCTGGTGGATGTATTTGTGTCTGTCACAGTGGCTGGTGGATGTATTTGTATTTGCCACAGTGGCTGGTGGATGTATTTTTGTGTCTGGTGGATGTATTGGCTTCTTCCACAGTGGCTGGTGGATGTATTTGTCTCTGCCACAGTGGCTGGTGGATGTATTTGTGTCTGCCACAGTGGCTGGTGGATGGATTTGTCTCTGCCACAGTGGCTGGTGGATGTATTTGTCTCTTGGTTGGTGGATGATCTGGCCCAGTGGCTGGTGGATGTATTTGTCTCTGCCACAGTGGCTGGTGGATTTATTTGTCTCTGCCACAGTGGCTGGTGGATGTATTTGTATCTGCCACAGTGGCTGGTGGATGTATTTGTCTCTGCCACAGTGGCTGGTGGATGTATTTGTATCTTCCACAGTGGCTGGTGGATGTATTTGTGTCTGGTGGATGTATTTGTATTTGCCACAGTGGCTGGTGGATGTATTTGTATCTGCCACAGTGGCTGGTGGATGTATTTGTCTCTGCCACAGTGGCTGGTGGATGTATTTGTATCTGCCACAGTGGCTGGTGGATGTATTTGTCTCTGCCACAGTGGCTGGTGGATGTATTTTTGTATCTTCCACAGGCTTGGTGGGATGTATTTTGTGTCTGGTGGATGTATTTGTATTTGCCACAGTGGCTGGTGGATGTATCTGCCACAGTGGCTGGTGGATGTATTTGTCTCTGCCACAGTGGCTGGTGGATGTATTTGTATCTTCCACAGTGGCTGGTGGATGTATCTGCCACAGTGGCTGGTGGATGTATTTGTCTCTGCCACAGTGGCTGGTGGATGTATTTGTATCTGCCACAGTGGCTGGTGGATGTATTTGTCTCTGCCACAGTGGCTGGTGGATGTATTTGTATTTGCCAGTGCAGTGTCTGGTGGATGTATTTATCTCTGCCACAGTGGCTGGTGGATGTATTTGTATCTGCCACAGTGGCTGGGTGGATGTATTTGTGGCTGGTGGATGTATCGCCACAGTGGCTGGTGGATGTATTTGTCTCTGCCACAGTGGCTGGTGGATGTATTTACTGAGTTGGTGGATATTTGTGTCTGCCACAGTGGCTGGTGGATGTATTTGTATCTGCCACAGTGGCTGGTGGATGTATTTGTCTGGTGGATGTATTTGTCCTTCCACAGTGGATGTATTTGTGTCTGCCACAGTGATGGATGTATTTGTGTCTGTATTTGGATGGATTTGCCCACAGTGGCTGGTGGATGTATTTGTCTCTTCCACAGTGGTTGTGGTGGATGTATTTGTATCTGCCACAGTGGCTGGTGGATGTATTTGTCTGGTGGATGTATCTGCCACAGTGGCTGGTGGATGTATCTGCCACAGTGCTGGTGGATGTATCTGCCACAGTGGCTGGTGGATGTATTTGTGTCTGGTGGATGTATTTGTATCTGCCACAGTGGCTGGTGGATGTATTTATCTCTGCCACAGTGGCTGGTGGATGTATTTGTGTGGTGGATGGCTTGCCACAGTGGCTGGTGGATGTATTTGTGTCTGCCACAGTGGCTGGTGGATGAGTTTGTCTCTGCCACAGTGGCTGGTGGATGTATTTGGTATCTGCCACAGTGGCTGGTGGATGTGTTTGTATCTGCTACAGTGGCTGGCGGATGTATTATCTGCCACAGTGGC
>NW_027036520.1:10000-12500 GCF_034236695.1 Oncorhynchus nerka | reverse complement strand
GAAATCTTTCTTTTGAAGCAGTGCTGGTGTCTGCTTGGTTGGTGAGGTCCAACACCAGCTGACTGAGAGGGCTCGTTCCTGGGCTCAGCTCTTGGGCTTGAAGTGCTTTAAATTGCAGACTTGAATTTGGACTTGAATTTAGATGTAGCCAAAATTTTAATGATCTTTTCTGTATCTTCATTATTACTGGAAAACGGCCCAATTCTGCCCTACATGCATTAGTTGGTGTATTTCTCTGGACTTGTAGGATTTTCCGATAGAATTCTGCATGTAGGGCTTCAATTGGATGTTTGTCCCACATTTTAAAATCCAGTTTATTGAGCGGCCTCACTTCCATAAAGTGCTATTGGTAGGATTACACTGTCAAATATTTTAGTCAAAATTTTAATTGGGATGTTGATTTTGAATAATTTCATTTTTATTGCATACATTGCTCTGCAGGCTTTTTCTTTGAGTGCATTCACTGCCATATTAAAGTTTCCCGATGCAGATATGGTCAGACCAAGGTAGGTGTCATTTTTTGTGTGTTCAATTAAGGTGTTGTTCAGGGTGAATTTACATTTGTGTTTCTGACATCTCGGTTTTTTTTTTAAAATCATGATTTTAGTTTTTTGGAAATTTACTGCCAGGGCCCAATTATGGCAATATTGCTCCAGAATATTAATGTTTTGTTGAAGACCTTCTTTGGTTGGTGATAGAAGTACCAAGTCATCAGCATATAGCAGGTATTTCACCTCTGTGTCAAATAGTGTGAGTCCTGGGGCTGGAGAGGTCCAACATGTCTGCTAATTCATATATAAATTATATTATATATTATATTATTATATTATTCAGATATAAATGTTGAAAAGATTTGGAGCTGTGAGGGGAACGGCACCTCAGTACCTCCAGGCTCTGATCAGGCCCTACACCCAAACAAGGGCACTGCGTTCATCCACCTCTGGCCTGCTCGCCTCCCTACCACTGAGGAAGTACAGTTCCCGCTCAGCCCAGTCAAAACTGTTCGCTGCTCTGGCCCCCCAATGGTGGAACAAACTCCCTCACGACGCCAGGACAGCGGAGTCAATCACCACCTTCCGGAGACACCTGAAACCCCACCTCTTTAAGGAATACCTAGGATAGGATAAAGTAATCCTTCTCCCCCCTTAAAAGACCTAGATGCACTATTGTAAAGTGGCTGTTCCACTGGATGTCATAAGGTGAAAGCACCAATTTGTAAGTCGCTCTGGATAAGAGCGTCTGCTAAATGACTTAAATGTAAATGTAAATTTGGACTCAAATTGCAGCCTTGTCTCACACCTCGACATTGTGAAAAAAATTCTGTTCTTTGGTTTTTTGATTTTTATTGCACACTTGTTTTCTGTGTACATACATTTTATTAAGTCATACACCTTACCACCAAGCCCACTTTGTAGAATTTTGTAGAATAGCCCTTCGTGCCAAATCGAATCAAATGCTTTTTTAAAGTCAATAAAGCAAGCAAAGATTTTGCCCTCTTTTTTTTGGTGGACGTGTTTATTAATTAGTGTGTGTAAGGTGTATATATGGTCAGTAGTGCGATGGTTAGGAAGAAAGCCAATTTGACATTTACTTATTACATTTTTTTCTTGAAGAAAGGTTTGAATTCTTGAATTCAAAATGCTACAGAAAATCTTTCCCAAGTTACTGTTGACGCAAATTCCCCTGTAATTATTGGGGTCTGATTTGTCTCCACTTTTGTGGATAGGGAGATGAGCCCTGGTTCCAGACATCAGGAAGCAGCCAGAGTTAAAACCATGTTGAACAATTTAAGCACAGCATTTTGCAACTCAGGTGTGCTGTTTTTCAGCATTTCATTTCTGATGTTGTCTACACCACAAGCCTTTTTTGATTTAATAGATTTTAGCTTTTCATTTAGTTCTTGTTGGGTTATTGGGTAATCTAATGGATTTTGGTTGTTTTGAATGACTGATTCAAGGATGTTCAATTTTTCTTTAATTTCTAATTGGTTCTGTTGTAAGTCGTTTTGTGGGATGTTTTTGTATAGATTATCAAAATAAGTTTTCCAAATTCCTACATCTTGTATGGCTAATTCTTGTGGCTTTGTTGTGCTTAAATTGTTCCACATGTCCCAGAATTGATTTTGGTCAATTGCGTTTTCAATTTCGTCTTGTTGGTATAATTCAATTTCTTGCATTTCAGTGTTTGTTTATAGTGTTTCAGAGTTTCAAAGTATTCATATCGTAGCTCTGGGTTGTTTTGCTGCTTATGTTTTTTGTTTGACATTTGTCTTAGGTGTTTTCTAATTGTTTTACATTCATTATCAAACCATTTGTCAGAAACATTTTGATTTTTGCTTCTGATGTTGCATTGCTTTGGTTTTCTCAAATTTGCTTTCGATGCTGCTTTTTGGAATATGCAGTTGATGTTTTGGCTGAATTGACACCATCTTTATTGTTTTGGTACTGTGAGTTATTGAAAAACTGTATAGAGTTCATCATTTCATTTGAGTTCAATGTTT
>NW_027036520.1:0-5000 GCF_034236695.1 Oncorhynchus nerka | reverse complement strand
CTGAATTCCAGAGAGACAGTCTGCTGCTGTCTGATGGCTGGATTCCACAGAGACAGTCTGATGGCTGGACTCTCTACTGCTGCTGTCTGATGGCTGGATTCCACAGAGAGACAGTCTCTACTGCTGCTGCTGTCTGATGGCTGGATTCCACAGAGACAGTCAGTCTGCTGTCTGATGGCTGGATTCCACAGAGAGACAGTGCTGGTGTCTGATGGCTGGATTCCACAGAGAGACAGTCTCTACTGCTGCTGTCTGATGGCTGGATTCCACAGAGAGACAGTCTCTACTGCTGCTGTCTGATGGCTGGATTCCACAGAGAGACAGTCTCTACTACTGCTGCTGTCTGATGGCTGGATTCCACAGAGACAGTCTCTACTGCTGTCTGCTGTCTGATCTCTTACTACTGCTGGTTCCACAGAGAGACAGTCTCTACTGCTGCTGCTGCTGCTGTCTGATGAGAGACAGTCTCTACTGCTGCTGCTGTCATGCTCTGATGGCTGGATTCCACAGAGAGACAGTCTCTACTGCTGCTGCTGTCTGATGGCTGGATTCCACAGAGAGACAGTCTTACTGCTGCTGCTGATGGCTGTCACAGAGAGACAGTCTCTACTGCTGCTGCTGGCTGATGGCTGATTCCACAGAGAGACAGTCTCTACTGCTGTCATGTCTGATGGCTGGATTCCACAGAGAGACAGTCTCTACTGCTGCTGTGTCTGATGGCTGGATTCCACAGAGAGACAGTCTCTACTGCTGCTCTGCTGTCTGATGGCTGGATTCCACAGAGAGACAGTCTCTACTGCTGCTGTCTGTCCACAGAGAGACAGTCTCTACTACTGCTGTCATGCTCTGATGGCTGGATTCCACAGAGAGACAGTCTCTACTGCTGCTGCTGTCATGCTCTGATGGCTGGATCTCACAGAGAGACAGTCTCTACTACTGCTGCTGCTGTCTGATGGCTGGAATCCACAGAGAGACAGTCTCTGCTGCTGCTGTCATGCTCTGATACTGCTGCTGTCTGATTGCTGGATTCCACAGAGAGACAGTCTCTACTGCTGCTGCTGTCTGATGGCTGGATTCCACAGAGAGACAGTCTCTACTGCTGCTGTCTGATGGCTGGATTCCACAGAGAGACAGTCTCTACTGCTGCTGCTGTCATGCTCTGATGGCTGGATTCCACAGAGAGACAGTCTCTACTGCTGCTGCTGTCTGATGGCTGGATTCCACAGAGAGACAGTCTCTACTGCTGCTGCTGTCTGATGGCTGGACTCCACAGAGAGACAGTCTCTACTGCTGCTGCTGTCATGCTCTGATGGCTGGATTCCACAGAGAGACAGTCTCTACTGCTGCTGCTGTCATGCTCTGATGGCTGGATTCCACAGAGAGACAGTCTCTACTGCTGCTGCTGTCATGCTCTGATGGCTGGATTCCACAGAGAGACAGTCTCTACTGCTGCTGCTGTCATGCTGGATTCCACAGAGAGACAGTCTCTACTGGCTGATATTGGATTCCACAGAGAGACAGTCTCTACTACTGCTGCTGTCTGATTGCTGGATCTCCACAGAGAGACAGTCTCTACTACTGCTGCTGCTGTCTGATGGCTGGATTCCAGAGAGAGACAGTCTCTACTGCTGCTGTCATGCTCTGATGGCTGGATTCCACAGAGAGACAGTCTCTACTGCTGCTGCTGTCTGATGGCTGGATTCCACAGAGACAGTCTCTACTGCTGCTGCTGTCATGCTCTGATGGCTGGATTCCACAGAGAGACAGTCTCTACTGCTGCTGCTGTCTGATGGCTGGATTCCACAGAGAGACAGTCTCAATGCTGCTGCTGTCATGCCTGATGGCTGAATTCCACAGAGACAGTCTCTACTGCTGCTGCTCTGATGGCTGGATTCCACAGAGAGACTGCTGCTGCTGTCTGATGGCTGGATTCTCTACTGCTGCTGTCATGCTCTGATGGCTGGATTCCACAGAGAGACAGTCTCTACTGCTGCTGCATGCTCTGATGGCTGGGAATTCCACAGAGAGACAGTCTCTACTGCTACTGCTGTCTGATGGCTGATCTCCACAGGGGAGACAGTCTCTACTGCTACTGCTGTCTGGATGGCTGGATTCCACAGAGAGACAGTCTCTACTGCTGCTGTCTGATGGCTGATGAGAGACAACTGCTGCTGTCTGATGGCTGGATTCCACAGAGAGACAGTCTCTACTGCTGCTGTCTGTCTGGGATGGACAGTCTCTACTGCTGCTGTCTGAATGGATTCCACAGAGAGACAGTCTCTACTGCTGCTGGTGTCTGATGGCTGGATTCCACAGAGAGACAGTCTCTACTGCTGCTGGTGTCTGATGGCTGGATTCCACAGAGAGACAGTCTCTACTGCTGCTGTCTGATGACTGGATTCCACAGAGTCAGTCTACTGCTGCTGCTGTCATGCTCTGATGGCTGGATTCCACAGAGAGACAGTCTCTTACTACTGCTGTCATGTCTGATGGTTGGATTCCACAGAGAGACAGTCTCTACTGCTGCTGCTGATGTCTGATTGCTGCTGCTGTCTGGATGGCTGATTCCACAGAGAGACAGTCTCTACTGCTGCTGCATGTCTGATGGCTGGATTCCACAGAGAGACAGTCTCTACTGCTGCTGTCTGATGGCTGGATTCCACAGAGAGACAGTCTCTACTGCTGCTGCTGTCTGATGACTGGATTCCACAGAGAGACAGTCTCTACTGCTGCTGTCATGTCTGATGGCTGGATTCCACAGAGAGACAGTCTCTACTGCTGCTGCTGTCTGGATGGAGAGACTGCTGCTGTCTGATGGCTGATCCGCGAGAGACAGTCTCTATGCTGCTGCTGCTGTCTGATGGCTGGATTCCACAGAGAGACAGTCTCTACTGCTGCTGTCTGATGGCTGATTCCGCTGGTGCAGATGGCTGTCTGATTCCACAGAGAGACAGTCTCATGCTCTGACTTCCACAGCAGTCTCTTACCACTGCTGTCTGATGGCTGATTCCACAGAGAGACAGTCTCTACTGCTGCTGCTGTCTGCTCTGGACTGGATTCCACAGAGAGACAGTCTCTACTGCTACTGCTGTCTGATGGCTGGATTCCACTGCTGCTGTCTTGAGGCTGGATTCCACAGAGAGACAGTCTCTACTGCTGATGTCTGATGGCACAGAGAGACAGTCTCACTGATGGCTCCACAGAGAGACAGTCTCTACTGCTGTTGCTGTCTGATGGCTGGATTCACAGAGACAGTCTCTACTGCTGCTGCTCTGATGGCTGATGGCTGCTGCTGCCTGATTCCACAGAGAGACAAAGTCTCTGTCTGATGGCTGGATTCCACAGAGAGACAGTCTCTACTGCTGCTATCATGCTCTGATGGCTGGATTGCACAGAGAGACAGTCTCTACTGCTGCTGTCTGATGGCTGGATTGCACAGAGAGACAGTCTCTACTGCTGCTGGTGTCTGATGGCTGGATCTCACAGAGAGACAGTCTCTACTGCTGCTGTCATGTCTGATGGCTGACCTAAACAGAGAGACAGTCTCTACTGCTGCTGTCTGGGTGGTATTGGATTCCAGAGAGAGACAGTCTCTACTACTGCTGCTGCTCTGATGGCTGATTCCACAGAGAGACAGTCTCTACTGCTGCTGCTGTCATGCTCTGATGGCTGGATTCCACAGAGAGACAGTCTCTACTGCTGCTGTCTGATGGCTGGATTCCACAGAGAGACAGTCTCTACTGCTGCTGCTGTCATGCTCTGATGGCTGGATTCCACAGAGAGACAGTCTCTACTGCTGCTGCTGTCTGATGGCTGATTCCACAGAGAGAGTCTCTACTGCTGCTGTCTGATGGCTGGATTCCACAGAGAGACAGTCTCTACTGCTGCTGCTGTCTGATGGCTGGATCTCCACAGAGAGACAGTCTCTACTGCTGCCTACAAGTGCTCTGATGGCTGGATTCCCATGAGAGACAGTCTCTACTGCTGCTGTCTGATGGCTGGATTCCACAGAGAGACAGTCTCTACTGCTGCTGCTCTGATGGCTGGATTCCACAGAGAGACAGTCTCTACTGCTGCTGCTGTCTGATGGCTGGATTCCACAGAGAGACAGTCTCTACTGCTGCTGCTGTCTGATGGCTGGATTCCACAGAGAGACAGTCTCTACTGCTGCTGCTGTCTGATGACTGGATTCCACAGAGAGACAGTCTCTACTGCTGCTGCTGTCTGATGGCTGGATTCCACAGAGAGACAGTCTCTACTGCTGCTGCTGTCTGATGGCTGGATTCCACAGAGAGACAGTCTCTACTGCTGCTGCTGTCTGATGGCTGGATTCCACAGAGAGACAGTCTCTACTACTGCTGCTGTCTGATGGCTGGATTCCACAGAGAGACAGTCTCTACTATGCTGCTGTCATGCTCTGATGGCTGGATTCCACAGGAGAGACAGTCTCACTGCTGCTGCTGTCTGATGGCTGGATTCCACAGAGAGACAGTCTCTACTGCTGCTGCTGTCTGATGGCTGGATTCCACAGAGGGCAGTCTCTACTGCTGCTGCTGTCTGATGGCTGGATTCCACAGAGAGACAGTCTCTACTGCTGCTGCTGTCTGATGGCTGGATTCCACAGAGAGACAGTCTCTACTACTGCTGCTGTCTGATGGCTGGATTCCACAGAGAGACAGTCTCTACTGCTGTCATGCTCTGATGGCAGGATTCCACAGAGAGACAGTCTCTACTACTGCTGCTGTCTGATGGCTGGATTCCACAGAGAGACAGTCTCTACTGCTGCTGCTGCCTGATGACTGCCAAGAGAACAGTCTCTCTGCTGCTGTGACTGACAGAGACTTGCCTCTGCACATGCTGCTGCTGTCTGATGGCTGGATTCCACAGAGAGACAGTCTCTACTGCTGCTGTCTGATGGCTGGATTCCAAGAGAGACAGTCTCTACGCTGCTGCTGTCTGATGGCTGGATTCACAGAGAGACAGTCTCTACTGCTGCTGCT
>NW_027036519.1:0-12500 GCF_034236695.1 Oncorhynchus nerka | reverse complement strand
AGTAACGTAATCTCCGCCTAAATCACTGTGCTTGTGTTACTGTCAGTCAGTGATACTAGTGTAATCTGGCTGTCTGAAGGTACCCTAATAGTGCACTAGAGAATAGGGGGCCATTTCAGACGCAGACCCTTAATTATGACTTTAGGTGGTCGCACACACACACACACACACACAGACACACACACACACACACACACACACACACACACACACAGAACACACACACAAACAGACACACACACACACACACACACACACACACAGACACACACAGACCTACAGACACACACACACAGACGCACAGACACACACACACACACACACACACACACACACACACACACACACACACAACACACACACACACACACACACACACACAGACCTACAGACACACACACACACACACACACACACACACACACACACACACACACACACACACACACACACACACACCAGACACACACACACACACACACACACACAGACACACACACACAGACACACACACACACACACACACACACACACAGTGTTGACACACACACACACACACACACACACCAGCCTGAGAGACAGTACACACACAAACAGTGACACTGTATCATGAAACCAGGAAGTTAACGCTGTATCATGAAACCAGGAAGCTAACGCTGTATCATGAAACAGGAACTAATCGCTATCATGAAACCAGGAAGCTAATCGCTGTATCATGAAACCAGGAAGTGAATCGCTGTATCATGAAACCAGGAAGTTAATCGCTGAATCATGAAACCAGGAAGCTAATCGCACACGGGAATAAAGTATCATGTAATTATCAGACAGGTTATAAATAGATTTAATTTCATGCTTTGCAGAAAATGAAAATGGAAATGACGTTGGGGGTGTTACACAGACAGTAGACACACACTCTGCCAGTGACAAGGAGAAATCACACGGGCTGTCAATTCAGACACCCTTCAAAACGCACAGACTTGTCAGCATCATCATCATCATCAACATCATCATCATCATCAACATCATCAACATCATCACATCATCATCATCATCATCACATCATCATCATCATCATCTTCGCACTTCCACATTGTCACAGGATCCCCCCGTACTGCTGCTCATTCTGTTCACCAGGTCCGGAGGTCGACGCCTCTAAGCCTTCGGCTGCTCTGAACTCTGTCATTACGCACACCTGGGTTCCACACCTGGTTCCACACCTGGTCATGAAACCTGGTTCCAAGCCTGGTTCCACACATGGTTCCACACTTGGTTCCACACCTGGTTCCACACCTGGTCCCACACCTGGTTCCAACCAGGAAGCATGGTTCCACACCTGGTTCCAACCACTGATTGTGTTTGTATAAAATGTGCCCTTTGTTTCCCATTGGGCTGTCGGTTATTGTATAAAACCCTTTGTTTCCCCATTGCTGAATCATTGAAAAATGTGCCCTCTGTTTCTCCATTGGGCTGTCGGTTATTGTATAAAGTGTGCCCCTTGTTTCCCAATTATCTGTCGGTTATTGTCTGTTAGCCGTGTGAGTACCGATGCGTTTTCTCAGCCTGTGCTGCATTGTTTTGTACATTGGAATTACGGGTCGTCCCCGGTGTTCTACTGGTTTACCCTCCTCTTTGTTTGGGTACATCCCAGTATAATGTTTGGGTACATCCCAGTGTTATGTTTGGGTACATCCCAGTGTTATGTTTGTTTGGGTACATCCCAGTGTTATGTTTGTTGGGCAATATTCCAGTTTATGTTTGTCAGGGTACATCCCAGTGTTATGTTTGGGTACATCCCAGTGTTATGTTTGTCTACATCCCAGTGTTATGTTTGTTTGGGTACATCCCAGTGTTATGTTTGGGTACATCCCAGTGTTATGTTTGGGTACATTCCAGTGTTATGTTTGGGGTACATCCCAGTGTTATGTTTGTTTGGTACATCCCAGTGTTATGTTTGGGTACATCCCAGTGTTATGTTGTTTGGGTACATCCCAGTGTTATGTTTGGGTACATCCCAGTGTTATGTTTGGGTACATCCAGTGTTATGTTTGTTTGGGTACATCCCAGTGTTATGTTTGTTTGGGTACATCCCAGTGTTATGTTTGGGTACATCCCAGTGTTATGTTTGGGTACATCCCAGTGTTATGTTTGTTTGGGTACATCCCAGTGTTATGTTTGTTTGGGTACATCCCAGTGTTATGTTTGTTTGGGTACATCCCAGTGTTATGTTTGGGTACATCCCAGTGTTATGTTTGGGTACATCCCAGTGTTATGTTTGTTTGGGTACATCCCAGTGTTATGTTTGGGTACATCCCAGTGTTATGTTTGTTTGGGTACATCCCAGTGTTATGTTTGGGTACATCCCAGTGTTATGTTTGGGTACATCCCAGTGTTATGTTTGGGTACATCCCAGTGGGTACATCCCAGTGTTATGTTTGTTTGGGTACATCCCAGTGTTATGTTTGTTTGGGTACATCCCAGTGTTATGTTTGTTTGGGTACATCCCAGTGTTATGTTTGGGTACATCCCAGTGTTATGTTTGGGTACATCCCAGTGTTATGTTTGTTTCCAGGGTTTGGGTACATCCCAGTGTTATGTTTGTTTGGGTACATCCCAGTGTTATGTTATTCCAGTGTTTGTTTGGGTACATCCCAGTGTTATGTTTGTTTGGGTACATCCAGTGTTATGTTTGGGTACATCCCAGTGTTATGTTCCCAGTGTTATGTTTGGGTACATCCCAGTGTTATGTTTGGGTACATCCCAGTGTTATGTTTGTTTGGTACATCCCAGTGTTATGTTTGTTTGGGTACATCCCAGTGTTATGTTTGTTTGGTACATCCCAGTGTTATGTTTGGGTACATCCCAGTGTTATGTTTGGGTACATCCCAGTGTTATGTTTGGGTACATCCCAGTGTTATGTTTACATCCCAGTGTTATGGTACATCCCAGTGTTATGTTTGTTTGGGTACATTCCAGTGTCCATCCCATGTTATGTTTGGGGTACATTCCAGTGTTATGTTTGGGTACATCCCAGTGTTATGTCTGGGTACATCCCAGTGTTATGTTTGTTTGGGTACATCCCAGTGTTATGTTTGTTTGGGTACATTCCAGTGTTATGTTTGTACATCCCAGTGTTATGTTTGGGTACATCCCAGTTTTGGGTACATCCCAGTGTTATGTCTGGGTACATCCCAGTGTTATGTTTGTCTGGGTACATCCCAGTGTTATGTTTGGGTACATCCCAGTGTTATGTTTGTCTGGGTACATCCCAGTGTTATGTTTGTCTGGGTACATCCCAGTGTTATGTTTGGGTACATCCCAGTGTTATGTTTGTCTGGGTACATCCCAGTGTTATGTTTGGGTACATCCCAGTGTTATGTTTGGGTACATCCCAGTGTTATGTTTGGGTACATCCCAGTGTTATGTTTGGGTACATCCCAGTGTTATGTTTGGGTACATCCCAGTGTTATGTTTGTTTGGGTACATCCCAGTGTTATGTTTGTTTGGGTACATCCCAGTGTTATGTTTGGGTACATCCCAGTGTTATGTTTGGGTACATCCCAGTGTTATGTTTGGGTACATCCCAGTGTTATGTTTGTTTGGGTACATCCCAGTGTTATGTTTGTTTGGGTACATCCCAGTGTTATGTTTGTTTGGGTACATCCCAGTGTTATGTTTGGGTACATCCCAGTGTTATGTTTGGGTACATCCCAGTGTTATGTTTGGGTACATCCCAGTGTTATGTTTGTTTGGGTACATCCCAGTGTTATGTTATGTTTGGGTACATCCCAGTGTTATGTTTGGGTACATCCCAGTGTTATGTTTGTTTGGGTACATCCCAGTGTTATGTTTGGGTACATTCCAGTGTTATGTTTGGGTACATCCCAGTGTTATGTTTGGGTACATCCCAGTGTTATGTTTGGGTACATTCCAGTGTTATGTTTGTTTGGGGTACATCCCAGTGTTATGTTTGGGTACATCCCAGTGTTATGTTTGGGTACATCCCAGTGTTATGTTTGTTTGGTACATCCCAGTGTTATGTTTGTTTGGGTACATCCCAGTGTTATGTTTGGGTACATCCCAGTGTTATGTTTGTTTGGGTACATCCCAGTGTTATGTTTGTTTGGGTACATCCCAGTGTTATGTTTGTTTGGGTACATCCCAGTGTTATGTTTGGGTACATCCCAGTGTTATGTTTGGGTACATCCCAGTGTTATGTTTGTTTGGGTACATCCCAGTGTTATGTTTGGGTACATCCCAGTGTTATGTTTGGGTACATCCCAGTGTTATGTTTGTTTGGGTACATCCCAGTGTTATGTTTGGGTACATCCCAGTTATGTTTGTTTGGGTACATCCCAGTGTTATGTTTGGGTACATCCCAGTGTTATGTTTGTCTGGGTACATCCCAGTGTTATGTTTGTTTGGGTACATCCCAGTGTTATGTTTGTTTGGGTACATCCCAGTGTTATGTTTGGGTACATCCCAGTGTTATGTTTGGGTACATCCCAGTGTTATGTTTGGGTACATCCCAGTGTTATGTTTGTTTGGGTACATCCCAGTGTTATGTTTGTTTGGGTACATCCCAGTGTTATGTTTGGGTACATCCCAGTGTTATGTTTGGGTACAGTGTTATGTTTGGGTACATCCCAGTGTTATGTTATGTTTGGGTACATCCCAGTGTTATGTTTGTTCCCAGGGTACATCCCAGTGTTATGTTTGGGTACATCCCAGTGTTATGTTTGTTTGGGTACATCCCAGTGTTATGTTATCCCAGTTTATGTTTGGGTACATCCCAGTGTTATGTTTGGGTACATCCCAGTGTTATGTTTGGGTACATCCCAGTGTTATGTTTGTTTGGGTACATCCCAGTGTTATGTTTGTTTGGGTACATCCCAGTGTTATGTTTGGGTACATCCCAGTGTTATGTTTGTTTGGGTACATCCCAGTGTTATGTTTGGGTACATCCCAGTGTTATGTTTGGGTACATCCCAGTGTTATGTTTGGGTACATCCCAGTGTTATGTTTGGGTACATCCCAGTGTTATGTTTGGGTACATCCCAGTGTTATGTTTGTTTGGGTACATCCCAGTGTTATGTTTGGGGTACATCCCAGTGTTATGTTTGTTTGGGTACATCCCAGTGTTATGTTTGTTTGGGTACATCCCAGTGTTATGTTTGGGTACATCCCCAGTGTTATGTTTGGGTACATCCCAGTGTTATGTTTGTTTGGGTACATCCCAGTGTTATGTTTGTTTGGGTACATCCCAGTGTTATGTTTGGGTACATCCCAGTGTTATGTTTGGGTACATCCCAGTGTTATGTTTGTTTGGGTACATCCCAGTGTTATGTTTGTTTGGGTACATCCCAGTGTTATGTTTGTTTGGGTACATCCCAGTGTTATGTTTGTTTGGGTACATCCCAGTGTTATGTTTGTTTGGGTACATCCCAGTGTTATGTTTGTTTGGGTACATCCCAGTGTTATGTTTGGGTACATCCCAGTGTTATGTTTGGGTACATCCCAGTGTTATGTTTGGGTACATCCCAGTGTTATGTTTGTTTGGGTACATCCCAGTGTTATGTTTGTTTGGGTACATCCCAGTGTTATGTTTGGGTACATCCCAGTGTTATGTTTGGGTACATCCCAGTGTTATGTTTGGGTACATCCCAGTGTTATGTCTGGGTACATCCCAGTGTTATGTTTGTTTGGGTACATCCCAGTGTTATGTTTGGGTACATCCCAGTGTTATGTTTGTTCCCAGTGGGGGTACATCCCAGTGTTATGTTTGGGTACATCCCAGTGTTATGTTTGGGTACATCCCAGTGTTATGTTTGGGTACATCCCAGTGTTATGTTTGTTTGGGTACATCCCAGTGTTATGTTTGGGTACATCCCAGTGTTATGTTTGGGTACATCCCAGTGTTATGTTTGTTTGGGTACATCCCAGTGTTATGTTTGGGTACATCCCAGTGTTATGTTTGTTTGGGTACATCCCAGTGTTATGTTTGGGTACATCCCAGTGTTATGTTTGGGTACATCCCAGTGTTATGTTTGGGTACATCCCAGTGTTATGTTTGGGTACATCCCAGTGTTATGTTTGTTTGGGTACATCCCAGTGTTATGTTTGTTTGGGTACATCCCAGTGTTATGTTTGGGTACATCCCAGTGTTATGTTTGGGTACATCCCAGTGTTATGTTTGGGTACATCCCAGTGTTATGTTTGGGTACATCCTGTGTTATGTCTGGGTACATCCCAGTGTTATGTTTGTTTGGGTACATCCCAGTGTTATGTTTGTTTGGGTACATCCCAGTGTTATGTTTGTTTGGGTACATCCCAGTGTTATGTTTGGGGTACATCCTATGTTATGTTTGGGTACATCCCAGTGTTATGTTTGGGTACATCCCAGTGTTATGTTTGTTTGGGTACATCCCAGTGTTATGTTTGGGTACATCCCAGTGTTATGTTTGGGTACATCCCAGTGTTATGTTTGGGTACATCCCAGTGTTATGTTTGTTTGTTGGGTACATTCCAGTGTTATGTTTGTTTGGGTACATTCCAGTGTTATGTTTGGGCCATCCTAGTGTTATGTTTGTTTGGGTACATTCCAGTGTTATGTTTGGGTACATCCCAGTGTTATGTTTGGGGTACATCCCAGTGTTATGTTTGGGTACATCCCAGTGTTATGTTTGGGTACATCCCAGTGTTATGTTTGTTTGGGTACATCCCAGTGTTATGTTTGTTTGGGTACATCCCAGTGTTATGTTTGTTTGGGTACATCCCAGTGTTATGTTTGGGTACATCCTAGTGTTATGTTTGGGTACATCCCAGTGTTATGTTTGGGTACATCCCAGTGTTATGTTTGGGTACATCCCAGTTATGTTTGTTTGGGTACATCCCAGTGTTATGTTTGGGTACATCCCAGTGTTATGTTTGTTTGGGTTCCCAAGGTTTGGGTACATCCCAGTGTTATGTTTGGGTACATCCCAGTGTTATGTTTGTTTGGGTACATTCCAGTGTTATGTTTGGGCACATCCCAGTGTTATGTTTGTTTGGGTACATCCAGTGTTATGTTTGTTTCCCAGTGTTATGTTTGGGTACATCCCAGTGTTATGTTTGGGTACATCCCAGTGTTATGTTTGGGTACATCCCAGTGTTATGTTTGTTTGGGTACATCCCAGTGTTATGTTTGGGTACATCCCAGTGTTATGTTTGTTTGGGTACATCCCAGTGTTATGTTTGGGTACATCCCAGTGTTATGTCTGGGTACATCCCAGTGTTATGTTTGGGTACATCCCAGTGTTATGTTTGGGTACATCCCAGTGTTATGTTTGGGTACATCCCAGTGTTATGTTTGGGTACATCCCAGTGTTATGTTTGTTTGGGTACATCCCAGTGTTATGTTTGGGTACATCCCAGTGTTATGTTTGTTTGGGTACATCCCAGTGTTATGTTTTGGTACATCCCAGTGTTATGTTTGGGTACATCCCAGTGTTATGTTTGGGTACATCCCAGTGTTATGTTTGTTTGGGTACATCCCAGTGTTATGTTTGGGGTACATCCCAGTGTTATGTTTGGGTACATCCCAGTGTTATGTTTGGGTACATCCCAGTGTTATGTTTGGGTACATCCCAGTGTTATGTTTGTTTGGGTACATCCCAGTGTTATGTTTGTTTGGGTACATCCCAGTGTTATGTCTGGGTACATCCCAGTGTTATGTTTGTTTGGGTACATCCCAGTGTTATGTTTGGGTACATCCCAGTGTTATGTTTGGGTACATCCCAGTGTTATGTTTGGGTACATCCCAGTGTTATGTTTGGGTACATCCCAGTGTTATGTTTGGGTACATCCCAGTGTTATGTTTGGGTACATCCCAGTGTTATGTTTGGGTACATCCCAGTGTTATGTTTGTTTGGTACATCCCAGTGTTATGTTTGGGTACATCCCAGTGTTATGTTTGGGTACATCCCAGTGTTATGTTTGGGTACATCCCAGTGTTATGTTTGGGTACATTCCAGTGTTATGTTATGTTTGGGTACATCCCAGTAATGTTTGTTTGGGTACATCCCAGTGTTATGTTTGTTTGGGTACATCCTAGTGTTATGTCTGGGTACATCCCAGTGTTATGTTTGGGTACATCCCAGTGTTATGTTTGGGTACATTCCAGTGTTATGTTATGTTTGGGTACATCCCAGTGTTATGTTATGTTTGGGTACATCCCAGTGTTATGTTTGGGTACATCCCAGTGTTATGTTTGTTTGGGTACATCCCAGTGTTATGTTTGGGTACATTCCAGTGTTATGTTTGGGTACATCCCAGTGTTATGTTTGGGTACATCCCAGTGTTATGTTTGGGTACATTCCAGTGTTATGTTATGTTTGGGTACATCCCAGTGTTATGTTTGGGTACATCCCAGTGTTATGTTTGGGTACATCCTGTGTTATGTTTGGGTACATCCTATGTTATGTTTGTTTGGGCATCCTAGTGTTATGTTTGGGTACATCCTGTGTTATGTTTGGGTACATCCCAGTGTTATGTTTGTTTGGGTACATCCCAGTGTTATGTTTGGGTACATCCCAGTGTTATGTTTGTTTGGGTACATTCCAGTGTTATGTTTGGGTACATCCTAGTGTTATGTCTGGGTACATCCCAGTGTTATGTTTGGGTACATCCTAGTGTTATGTTTGTTTGGGTACATTCCAGTGTTATGTTTGGGTACATCCCAGTGTTATGTTTGGGTACATCCCAGTGTTATGTTTGGGTACATCCTAGTGTTATGTTTGGGTACATCCCAGTGTTATGTTTGTTTGGGTACATCCTAGTGTTATGTTTGTTTGGGTACATCCCCAGTGTTATGTTTGTTTGGGTACATCCTAGTGTTATGTTTAAAACATCCCAGTGTTATGTTTGGGTACATCCCAGTGTTATGTTTGGGTACATCCCAGTGTTATGATTGTTTGGGTACATCCCAGTGTTATGTTTGGGTACATCCCAGTGTTATGTTTGTTTGGGTACATCCCAGTGTTATGTTTGGGTACATCCCAGTGTTATGTTTGGGTGTACATCCCAGTGTTATGTTTGTTTGGGTACATTCCAGTGTTATGTTTGGGTACATCCCAGTGTTATGTTTGTTTGGGTACATTCCAGTGTTATGTTTGGGTACATCCCAGTGTTATGTTTGGGTACATCCCAGTGTTATGTTTGGGTACATCCCAGTGTTATGTTTGGGTACATCCCAGTGTTATGTTTGTTTGGGTACATCCCAGTGTTATGTTTGTCTGGGTACATCCCAGTGTTATGTTTGTCTGGGTACATCCCAGTGTTATGTTTGGGTACATCCCAGTCCATCCTAGTGTTATGTTTGGGTACATCCCAGTGTTATGTCGGGTACATCCCAGTGTTATGTCTGGGTACATCCCAGTGTTATGTTTGGGTACATCCCAGTGTTATGTTTGTTTGGGTACATTCCAGTGTTATGTTTGTTTGGGTACATCCCAGTGTTATGTTTGTTTGGGTACATTCCAGTGTTATGTTTGGGTACATCCCAGTGTTATGTCTGGGTACATCCCAGTGTTATGTTTGGGTACATCCCAGTGTTATGTTTGTTTGGGTACATTCCAGTGTTATGTTTGGGTACATCCCAGTGTTATGTTTGGGTACATCCTAGTGTTATGTTTGGGTACATCCCAGTGTTATGTTTGGGTACATCCAGTGTTATGTTTGTTTGGGTACATCCCAGTGTTATGTTTGTTTGGGTACATCCCAGTGTTATGTTTGTTTGGGTACATCCCAGTGTTATGTTTGTTTGGGTACATCCCAGTGTTATGTTTGGGTACATCCCAGTGTTATGTTTGTTTGGGTACATCCTAGTGTTATGTTTGGGTACATCCCAGTGTTATGTTTGGGTACATCCAGTGTTATGTTTGGGTACATCCCAGTGTTATGTTTGGGTACATCCCAGTGTTATGTTTGGGTACATCCCAGTGTTATGTTTGTTTGGGTACATCCCAGTGTTATGTTTGTTTGGGTACATCCCAGTGTTATGTTTGGGTACATCCCAGTGTTATGTTTGGGTACATCCTGTGTTATGTTTGGGTACATTCCAGTGTTATGTTATGTTTGGGTATGTTTATGTTTGTTTGGGTACATCCCAGTGTTATGTTTGGGGTACATCCCAGTGTTATGTCTGGGTACATCCCAGTGTTTTGGGTACATCCCAGTGTTATGTTTGGGTACATTCCAGTGTTATGTTATGTTTGGGTACATCCCAGTGTTATGTTATGTTTGGGCACATCCCAGTGTTATGTTTGGCACATCCCAGTGTTATGTTTGGGGTACATCCCAGTGTTATGTTTGGGTACATCCCAGTGTTATGTTTGTTTGGGTACATCCTAGTGTTATATTATGTTTGGTACATCCCAGTGTTATGTTTGGGTACATCCCAGTGTTATGTTTGTTTGGGTACATCCCAGTGTTATGTTTTGTTTATGTTTGGGTACATCCCAGTGTTATGTTTGGGTACATTCCAGTGCTATGTTATGTTTGGGTACATCAGTGTTATGTTTGGGTACATCCCAGTGTTATGTTTGGGTACATCCCAGTGTTATGTTTGTTTGGGTACATCCCAGTGTTATGTTTGGGTACATTCCAGTGTTATGTTTGGGTACATCCCAGTGTTAAGGTTTGGGTACATCCCAGTGTTATGCTGGGGTACACTCCAGTGTTATGTTATGTCTGGGTACATCCCAGTGTTATGTCTTGGGTACATCCCAGTGTTATGTTTGTTTGTACATCCCAGTGTTATGTCTGGGTACATCCCAGTGTTATGTTTGTCTGGGTACATCCCAGTGTTATGTTTGGGTACATCCCAGTGTTATGTTTGGGTACATCCCAGTGTTATGTTTGTTTGGGGTACATCCAGTGTTATGTTTGGGTACATCCCAGTGTTATGTTTGTTTGGGTACATTCCAGTGTTATGTTTTGGGTACATCCCAGTGTTATGTCTGGGTACATCCCAGTGTTATGTTTGGGTACATCCCAGTGTTATGTTTGTTTGGGTACATTCCAGTGTTATGTTTGGGTACATCCCAGTGTTATGTTTTGGGTACATCCCAGTGTTATGTTTGGGTACATCCCAGTGTTATGTTTGGGTACATCCCAGTGTTATGTTTGTTTGGGCACATCCCAGTGTTATGTTTGTTTGGGTACATCCCAGTGTTATGTTTGGGGTATCCCAGTGTTATGCTTGGGTACATCCCAGTGTTATGTTTGTTTGGGTACATCCCAGTGTTATGTTTGGGTACATCCCAGTGTTATGTTTGTTTGGGTACATCCCAGTGTTATGTTTGGGTACATCCCAGTATGTTTGGGTGGCACATCCCAGTTATGTTTGGGTACATCCCAGTGTTATGTTTGGGTACATCCCAGTGTTATGTTTGGGTACATCCCAGTGTTTATGTTTGGGTACATCCCAGTGTTATGTTTGGGTACATCCCAGTGTTATGTTTGGGTACATCCCAGTGTTATGTTTGTTTGGGTACATTCAAAGAAAGTGGTGTCGGTTTGGGTACATCCCAGTGTTATGTTTGGGTACATCCCAGTGTTATGTTTGTTTGGGTACATCCTAGTGTTATGTTTGGTACATCCAGTGTTATGTTTGTTTGGGTACATCCCAGTGTTATGTTTGGGTACATCCCAGTGTTATGTCTAGGTACATCCCAGTGTTATGTTTGGGTACATCCCAGTGTTATGTTTGTTTGGGTACATTCCAGTGTTATGTTTGGGTACATCCCAGTGTTATGTTTGTTTGGGGTACATTCCAGTGTTATGTTTGGGTACATCCAGTGTTATGTCTGGGTACATCCCAGTGTTATGTTTGGGTACATCCCAGTGTTATGTTTGTTTGGGTACATTCCAGTGTTATGTTTGGGTACATCAGTGTTATGTTTGGGTACATCCCAGTGTTATGTTTGGTACATCCCAGTGTTATGTTTGGGGTACATCCCAGTGTTATGTTTGTTTGGGTACATCCCAGTGTTATGTTTGTTTGGGTACATCCCAGTGTTATGTTCAGTTGGGTACATCCAGTGTTATGTTTGTTTGGGTACATCCCAGTGTTATGTTTGGGTACATCCCAGTGTATGTTTGTTTGGGTACATCCCAGTGTTATGTTTGGGTACATCCCAGTGTTATGTTTGGGTACATCCCAGTGTTATGTTTGGGTACATCAGTGTTATGTTTGGGTACATCCCAGTGTTATGTTTGGGTACATCCCAGTGTTATGTTTGTTTGGGTACATCCCAGTGTTATGTTTGTTTGGGTACATCCCAGTGTTATGTTTGGGTACATCCCAGTGTTATGTTTGGGTACATCCCAGTGTTATGTTTGGGTACATCCCAGTGTTATGTGTTTGGGTACATCCCAGTGTTATGTTTGTTTGGGTACATCCCAGTGTTATGTTTGGGTACATCCCAGTGTTATGTTTGGGTACATCCCAGTGTTATGTTTGG
>NW_027036518.1:0-14572 GCF_034236695.1 Oncorhynchus nerka | reverse complement strand
CTGATGTGAAAATAGGAAAACAATAGCTACTAATGTCGGTGAAATCTGGATTCGATGCCCATGCCTATGTGAAAATAAAGGGAAGGCAATGGCTTACTAGTAATCAGATAAGTGTGGATTCGGAGTCTTGCCTGCCTAATGTTGAGGAATCACATGACCCATGTGACATGTGCTGTACTACATGCTACATGATGCTACATGCTACATAATGCTACTACATGCTACATGCTATGTTAACTACATGCTACATAATGCTACATGCTACATGATGCTGCATGATGCTGCATGATGCTGCGTGCTACATGATGCTGCATGCTGCATGATGCTGCGTGCTGCATGATGCTGCAGTGATGCTGCATAGCTGCATGATGCTGCATGCTGCATGATGCTGCATGCTGCATGATGCTGCATGCTGCATGATGCTGCATGCTGCGTGATGCTGCATGCTGCGTGATGCTGCATGCTGCGTGCATGCTGCGTGATGCTGCGTGATGCTGCATGATGCTGCGTGCTGCGTGATGCTGCATGCTGCGTGCTGCATGATGCTGCATGCTGCATGATGCTGCGTGCTGCATGATGCTGCGTGCTGCGTGATGCTGCATGCTGCGTGCTGCGTGATGCTGCGTGCTGCATGATGCTGCATGCTGCTGTGATGCTGCGTGATGCTGCGTGCTGCGTGATGCTGCGTGCTGCGTGATGCTGCATGCTGCATGATGCTGCGTGCTGCATGATGCTGCGTGCTGCATGATGCTGCATGCTGCTGTGATGCTGCATGCTGCATGATGCTGCATGCTGCATGATGCTGCATGATGCTGCGTGCATGCTGCGTGATGCTGCGTGCTGCATGATGCTGCATGCTGCATGATGCTGCATGCTGCATGATGCTGCATGCTGCGTGATGCTGCATGCTGCATGATGCTGCATGCTGCATGCATGCTGCATGATGCTGCGTGCTGCATGATGCTGCATGCTGCGTGATGCTGCGTGACTGCATGATGCTGCATGCTGCATGATGCTGCATGCTGCGTGATGCTGCGTGCTGCGTGATGCTGCATGATGCTGCATGCTGCATGATGCTGCGTGCTGCGTGATGCTGCATGCTGCATGATGCTGCATGCTGCGTGATGCTGCGTGCTGCGTGATGCTGCGTGATGCTGCATGCTGCATGATGCTGCGTGCTGCGTGATGCTGCATGATGCTGCGTGCTGCGTGATGCTGCATGCTGCATGATGCTGCGTACTGCATGATGCTCACATGCTGCATGATGCTACATGCTACATGTGCTGCATGAGTGCGCTCATGCTGCATGATGCTGCGTGCTGCATGTGCTGCGTGATGCTGCGTGCTGCATGATGCTGCATGATGCTGTGCTGCATCGATTAACGTGATGCTACATGCTACATGTGCTGCATGCTGCATGATGGCTGCATGATGCTGCGTGCTGCATGGTGCTGCGTGCTGCATGTGCTGCATGCTACTGCGTGCTGCATGATGTGCTGCTGCATGATGCTGCATGCTGCATGATGCTGCATGCTGCATGATGTACGTGCTGCATGATGCTACGTGCTGCATGTGCTGTGCTGCATGATGCTGCTGCGTATGATGCGTGCATGCTGCATGATGCTGCGTGATGCTGCATGCTGCATGATGCTGCTGCGTGATAACGCGTGCTGCACGTGATGCTGCATGATGCTGCGTGCTGCATGATGCTGCATGTCCTGCGTGATGCTGCATGCTGCATGTTGCTGCATTACTGCGTGATGCTGCGTAATGCTGCATGCTATGATGCTACATGCTGCATGATGCTGCGTGCTGCTGCGCATGCTGCGTATACTGCATGATGCTGCATGCATGCTGCATCGCTGCATGATGCTGCATGATGCTGCATGCTGCATGATACTGCATGCTGCATGATGCTGCATGCTGCATGTGTCTGCATGCTACATTCTGCATGTGCTGCATGCTGCATGATGCTGCATGCTGCATGATGCTACATGCTGACGTGCTGCATGATGCTGCATGTGCTACATGATGCTACTGCATGCTGCATGTGCTGCATGATGCCACTACATGCTGCATGTGCTGCATGTGCTGCATGATGCGTACATAATGATGCTGCGTGCTGCATGACTGCATGTGCTGCGTAGCTGCGTGATCTGTGCTAGCTGCATAATGATGCTGCTACATGATACATGATGCTGCATGCTGCATGATGCTGCATGCTACATGATGCTGCGTGCTGCATGATGCTGCATGCTGCATGATGCTGTAGCTGCATGATGCTGCATGCTGCGTGCATGCTGCGTGATGCTACGTGCTGCATGATGCTGCATGCTGCATGATGCTGCATGCTGCATGATGCTGCGTGCTGCATGATGCTGCGTGCTGCATGATGCTGCATGATGCTGCATGCTGCATGATGCTGCATGCTGCATGATGTGCTGCATGCTGCATGATGCTGCATGCTGCATGATGCTGCATGCTGCATGATGCTGCGTGCTGCATGATGCTGCAGTGCTGCATGATGCTGCATGCTGCATGATGCTGCATGCTGCATGATGCTGCATGCTGCATGATGCTGCATGCTGCGTGCATGCTGCATGCTGCATGATGCTGCATGCTACGTGATGCTGCGTGCTGCATGATGCTGCATGCTGCATGATGCTGCATGCTGCATGATGCTGCGTACTGCGTGATGCTGCATATTACTACATGCTATGCTGCATGATGCGTCTAGGCATGCTGCGGACTGCATGTGCTGCTGCTGCATGATGCTGCATGCTATGATATACACATGCTGCATGATGCTGCATGCTGCATGTGCATGCTGCCGTGATGCATGCATGATGCTGCATGATGCTGCGTGATGCTGCATGGTCTTTGCGTACTGCATGATGCTGCATGCTGCATGCTGTGCTGCATGATGCTGCGTACTGCATGTGCTGCGTGCTGCATGGTGCATGCTGCATGATGCTGCATGATGCTGCATGCTGCATGCTATGATTGCTGCATGCTGCGTGATGCTGCATGCTGCGTATGATCGTAGTGCTGCATGCTGCATGATGCTGCATGCTGTGATGTGCATGCTGCATGATGCTGCATGATACTGCTGCATGCTGCATGATGCTGCATGCTGCATGATGCTGCATGCTGCAATGATGCTGCATGATGTGCTGCAAATGATCCGTACATCTGCATGCTGCGTGATGCTGCATGCTACGTGATGCTGTGCTGCGTGATGCTGCATGCTGCTGTGATGCTGCATGCTGCATGATGCTGCATGCTGCATGATGCTATGTTGTGCTGCATGTTGCAAATGATGCTGCATGATGCTGCATGCATAATGCTACATGCTACATGATGCTACGCTACATGCTGCATGCTGATGGTGCTGCATGACTGCATGATACTGCATGCTACATAATGCTACATGCTACATGCTATGGTACATGCTACATGATGCTGCATGCATGATGCGTGGAGTCTAGGCATGGGATGATGCTGCATGCTGCATGTGCTGATGCTGCATGCTGCATGCTACATGCTGCATGCTGCATGCATGCTGCATGCTGCATGATGCTGCATGCTGCATGTGCTGCATGCTATGCTGCAGTTAGCTGCATGTGCTGCATGCTGCATGATGCTGCATGCTTGCATGATGCTACCTGCATGATGCTACATGCTACATGTGCTGCATGCTACATGATACTGCATGTGCTACATGCATGCTACACATGATACTGCATGCTGCATGATGCTGCATGCTGCATGATGCTGCAGTGCTGCATGCTGCATGCTGCATGTGCTGCATGCTGCATGATGTACATGCTGCATGATGCTGCATGCTGCATGATGCTGCGTGCTGCATGATGCTGCATGCTGCATGATGCTGCATGATGCTACGTGCTACTGCATGCTGCATGATGCTGCATGCTGCATGATGCTGCATGCTGCATGATGCTGCATGCTGCATGATGCTGCATGCTGCTGCATGATGCTGCATGATGCTGCATGCTGCATGATGCTGCATGCTGCATGATGCTGCATGCTGCATGATGCTACGTGCTGCATGATGCTGCACGTGCTGCATGATGCTGCGTGCTGCATGAGTGCTGCGTGATGCTGCATGCTGCATGATGCTGCATGCTGCATGATGCTGCGTGCTGCATGATGCATGCATGCTACATGCTGCATGATGCTGCATGATGCTGCATGCTGCATGATGCTACATGCTACATGATGCTGCATGCTACGTGATGCTGCATGATGCTACATGCTGCATGATGCTACGTGCTGCATGATGCTGCATGATGCTGCATGCTCATGCTGCATGATGTGCTACATGATGCTGCATGATGCTGCACATGCTACATGATGCGTGGATCTGAAACTGGGACAATGCTGCATGATACTACATGCTGCATGATGTAGTGCTGCATGATAACTGCATGCTGCATGATGCTGCATGCTACATGATGCTACATGCTACACTGCATGCTGCATGATGCTACATGCTACATGATACTACATGCTATGCTGCTACATGATGCTGCATGCTGCATGTGCTACGTGCTGCATGATGCTGCATGCTGCATGTGCTGCGTGCTGCATGATGCTTCCGCGTGCTGATGTGATGATGCTACGTGCTGCATGATGCTGCATGCTGCGTGATGCTGCATGATGCTGCGTGCTGCGTGATGCTGCGTGCTGCGTGATGCTGCGTGCTGTGATACTGCATGCTGCATGATCGCTGCGTGCTGCAGTGATGCTGCGTGCTGCATGATGCTGCGTGATGCTGCATGCTACGTGCTGCTGATGCTGCATGCTGCATGCTACGTGCTGCGTGATGCTGTATGCTGCGTGATGCTACGTACTACATGATGCTGTGCTGCTGGCATGATACTGCATGTGCTGCATGCTGCATGCTGCTGCATGCTGCACGTGCTGCTGATTAACACGTGCTGCATGATGCTACGTGCTACATGATGCTACATGCTACGCGTGATGCTGCATGCTGCGTGCTACGTACTTTGCTGATGCTGCATGATGCTGCATGCTGCATGATGCTGCAATTGCTGCATGGTGCTGCATGCTGGTCTTGTGCTGCGTACTGCATGATGCTGCATGCTGCATGATGCTACGTGCATGATGTACGTGCTGCATGATGCTGTGCTGCATGATGCTGTGCTACATGATGCTGCATGATGCTGCGTGCTACATGATGCTACGTACTGCTGCATGCTGCATGCTGCATACTACTGATACTACATGATGCTACATACTACATGTTCGCTACATGCTACATGATGCTACATGTGCTACATATACTACATACTACATGTGCTGCGTGCTGCATGATGCTGCATGCTGCATGATGCTGCGTAGCTGCATGATGCTGCACGTACTGCATGTGCTACGTAACTGCATGATGCTGTGATGCTGCATGCTGCATGATGCTGCATGATGCTGCATTGCTGCATGATGTAACTGCATGCTGCATGATGCTGCATGATACTGCATGCTGCATGATGCTGCATGATGCTGCAGTGCTGCAATGATGCTGCATGATGCTGCATGCTGCATGTTAGCATGATGTACATGCTGCATGATGCTGCATGCTGCATGATGCTGCATGATGCTGCATGCTGCATGATGCTGCATGCTGCATGACTGCATGCTGCGTGATGCTGCATGATGCTGCATGCTGCATGATTGCTGCATACTGCTGATGCATGCTGCATGATGCTGCATGTGCTGCATGCTGCATGATGCTGCAATGATGCTGCATGCTGCATGATGCTATGCTGCATGATGCTGCATTGCATGATGCTGCATGTTAACTGCATGCTACGTGATGTGATGGGTCAGATCTGTTTGGGACTGCTACATGCTACATGCTGCATGATGCTGCGTAATGTGCTACATGATGCTGCATGCTGCATGATGCTGCATGCTGCATGGTGCTGCATGCTGCATGATGCTGCATGCTGCATGTGCTGCGTGCTGCATGATGCTGCATGCTGCGTGATGCTGCATGCTGCGTGGGTGCTGCTGCTGCATGCTGCGCTGATGTGCTGCGTGCTGCTGATGCTGCATGCTGCGTGATGATGCTGCGTGATGCTGCATGCTGCATGATGCTGCATGCTACGTGCTGCGTGATCGCTGCATGCTGCATGATGCTGCATGCTGCGTGCTGCATGATGCTGCATGATGCTGCGTGATGCTGATGCTGCGTGTGCTGCATGCTGCATGATGATGCATGCTGCATGATGCTGCATGCTGCATGATGCTGCATGATAGTGCGTGCTGCATGATGCTGCGTGATGCTGCATGCTGCGTGATGCTGCATGCTGCATGATGCTGCATGATGCTGCATGCTGCATGATGCTGCATGCTGCATGATGCTGCATGCTGCTGCATGATGCTGCGTGATGCTACGTGCTGCATGATGCTCGTGCTGCGTGATGCTGCATGCTGCATGATGCTGCGTGCTGCATGATGCTGCATGCTGCATGATGCTGCATGCTGCATGATGCTGCGTGCTGCATGATGCTGCAGTGCTGCATGATGCTGCGTAGCTGCATGATGCTGCGTGCTGCATGATGCTGCATGCTGCATGATGCTGCATGCTGCATGATGCTGCGTGCTGCATGATGCTGCATGCTGCGTGATGCTGCATGCTGCATGATGCTACGTGCTGCATGATGCTGCGTGCTGCATGATGCTGCGTGCTGCGTGATGCTGCATGCTGCTGCTGATGCTGCGTGATGCTGCGTGCTGCATGATGCTGCGTGCTGCGTGCTGCATGCTGCATGCTGCTGCATGATGCTGCGTGCTGTGATGCTGCATGCTGCATGATGCTGCATGCTGCTGATGATGCTGCATGCTGCATGATGCTGCATGCTACGTGCTGCGTGATGCTGCATGTGCTGCGTGCTGCATGATGCTGCATGCTGCGCGATGCTGCATGCTGCATGATGCTGATGTTTTTCACATGCTGCATGATGCTGCATGTGTGCATGCGTGCTGCATGTGCCTGTGATGCTGCATGCTGCATGTGATGCTGCTGCTGCATGTGCTGCATGCTGCATGATGCTGCATGCTGCATGTTGCTGCATGCTGCGTGCTGCATGATGTGCGTGATGCTGCATGCTGCATTGCGTGCTGCGTGATGCTGCATGATGCTGCGTGATTAACTGTGCTGCGTGATGCTGCATGCTGTGATGCTGCGTGCTGCATGTGATGCATATTTTCACATGCTACATGATGCTGCGTGCGCCATGACTGCATACTTTACATGTGCTACATGCTGTAATGCTGCATGCTGCATGATGCTGCATGCTGCATGATGCGTGGAGTCATCTGGGTAATGATGCTGCGTGATACTGCATGTGCTGCGTACTGCATGCTGCATGTGCTGCGTGATGTGCTGCGTAGCTGCATGATGCTGCATGCTGCATGATGCTGCATGCTGCATGATGTACATGCTGCATGATGCTGCATGCTACATGATGCTGCATGCTGATGCTGCATGTGCATGTTGCTGCATGCTGATGCTGCATGATGCTGCATGCTAGATGGCATGCTGCATGATAGCTGCGTGATGCTGCATGCTGCATGTGTGCAGTGCTGCATGATGCTGCATGCTGCTGATGCTACATGCTGATGCTGCATGCTGCATGATGCTGCATGCTGCATGTGCTGCATGTGCTGCTGCATGTGCTGCATGCTGCATGATGCTGCTGCATGCTGCATGCTGCATGCTGCATGATGCTGCATGCTACATGTGCTGCATGCTGCATGCTGCATGATGCTACAGGCTGATGCTCATGTGATGCTAATGATGCTGCATGCTGCATGATGCTGCATGCTGCTACGTGCTGCATGTGCTGCATGCTGCATGATGCTGCGCTGATGTGCTGCATGCTACGTGATGGTGCTGCATGCTGCATGATGCTGCTGCTGCGTGATGTGTGCTGCATGTGCTGCTGCTATGATGCTGCATGATGCTGCATGCTGCATGATGCTGCATGATGCTGCTGCATGATGCTGTGATGCTGCATGTGCTACGTATGCGTGATGCTGCGTGATGCTGATGCTGCATGATGCTGCGTAGCTGCATGATGTGCGTGCTGCATGCTGCATGATGCTACTGCATGATAACTGCATGATGCTGCATGCTGCATGATGTGAGCTGGGATTACATGCTACATGTGCCTACGTGCTGCATGATGCTGCATGCTACATGATGCTGCATGATACTTTACATGCTACATGATGCTGCATGCTGCATGATGCGTGGATCTGGGCTTTGGGACATGATTGCATGCTGCATGTACTACATGCTGCGTGATGCTACGTGCTGCATGATGCATGCTACGTGCTGCTGTGATGCTGCGTGATGCTGCATGCTACATGTGCTGCATGCCTATAATGCTGCGTGCTGCGTGATTAACTGCGTGCTGCGTGATGCTGCGTGATGCTGCATGATGCTGCTGCATGGTGCTGTGCTGCATGATGATGCTGCGTGCTGCTGCTGCATGCTGCATGATGCGTGCTGCATGATGCTGCGCTACCGTGCTGCATGTGCTACGTAGCACATGGCTGCGTGCTGCGTGATGCTGCATGCTGCATGATGCTGCATGTGCTGCATGATGCTGCGTGCTGCATGATGCTGCTGCATGGTGCTGCATGCTGCATGTTGCTGCATGTGCTGCGTGATGATACTGCGCATGATGCTGCATGTTAACTGCATGCTGCATGCTGCATGGTGCTGCATGTTGCATGCTGCATGCTGCATGATGCTGCATGCTGCATGATGCTGCATGCTGCATGCATGCTGCATGATGCTGCATGACTGCGTGCTGCATGCTGCATGATGCTGCATCGATGCTGCAGTGCTGCGTGATGCTGCATGCTGCATGATGCTGCGTGATGCTGCGTGCTGCGTGATGCTGCGTGCTGCGTGATGCTGCGTGCTGCGTGATGCTGCATGCTGCATGGTGCTGCGTGCTGCATGATGCTGCAGTGCTGCGTGATGCTGCGTGATGCTGCATGCTATGCTGCATGCTGCATGATGCTGCGTGATGCTGCATGCTGCATGATGCTGCATGCTGCATGATGCTGCATAAGTACTGCGTGCTGCATGCTGCATGATGCTGCAGTGCTGCGTGATGCTGCATGCTGCATGAGTGCTGCGTGCTGCATGATGCTGCATGCTGCATGATGCTGCGTGCTGCGTGATGCTGCATGCTGCATGATGCTGCGTAGCTGCATGATGCTGCGTGCTGCGTGATGCTGCATGATGCTGCATGGTGCTGCGTGCTGCGTGATTAACTACGTGCTGCATGATGCTGCATGCTGCGTGATGCTGCATGCTGCGTGATTAACGCATGCTGCATGATGCTGCGTGCTACGTGCTGCATGCTGCATGATGTACGTGCTGCATGATGCTGCATGCTGCATGCTGCATGATGTACGTGCTACGTGATGCTGCATGCTGCGTGATGCTGCGTGCGCATGATGCTACGTGATGCTGTGCTGCATGATGCTGCATGCTGCGTGATTATTGCATGCTGCATGATGCTGCATGCTGCATGATGTACATGATGCTATGATGCTACATGTTGCATGGTGCTGCATGCTGCATGATGCTGCATGCTGCATGTGCTGCATGATGCTACATGCTGCATGCTGCATGTGCTGCATGCTGCATGTGCTACGTACTGCATGTGCTGCATGCTACGCGGGTGCTGCATGCTGCATGATGCTGCATGCTGCATGATGCTGCGTGCTGCATGTGCTGCGTGTTAACGTGCTGCGTGATGCTGCGTGCTGCGTGATGCTGCGTGCTGCGTGATGCTGCGTGATGCTGCGTGCTGCGTGATGCTGCGTAGCTGCGTGATGCTACGTAGCTGCGTGATGCTGCGTGATGCGCTGCGTGCTGCATGATGCTGCATGCTGCGTGATGCTGCATGTGCTGCATCGATGCTGCATGCTGCATGATGCTATGTACTGCATGCTGCATGCTGCATGCGTGCTGCATGATGCTGCATGATGCTGCATGCTGCGTGATCACGTGATGCTGAGCTGCGTGATGCTGTGCTGCATGTTGCTGCATGCTGCATGACGTGCTGCATGTGCTGCATGATGCTGCATAGCTGCATGATGCTGCATGCTGCGTGATGCTGCGTGATGCTGCGTAGCTGCGTGATGCTGCGTGCTGCGTGATGCTGCATGCTGCATGCTGCGTGCTGCGTGATGCTGCGTGCTGCGTGATGCTGCATGCTGCATGATGCTGCATGCTGCATGGTCGCTGCATGCTGCATGATGCTGCGTGCTGCATGATGCTGCGTGCTGCATGATGCTGCGTGCTGCATGTGCTGCGTGATGCTGCTACTGCATGCTGCGTGCTGCGTGATGCTGCGTAGCTGCGTGATGCTGCGTGCTGCGTGATGCTGCGTACTACATGCTACGTAGCATGATCGTGGAAATCTGCGTGATACTGCATGTAATGCTGCGTGCTGCATGTGCTACATGCTGCATGATGCTACATGCTACATAATGCATGATGCTGCGTGATGCTGCGTGCTGCATATGCTGCATGATGCTGCGTGCTGCGTGATGCTGCGTGCTGCGTGATGCTACGTGATCGCGCGACGTGCTGCATGATCGCTGCACGTGCTGCATGATGCTGCATGATGCTTGCATGATGCTGCATGCTGCATGATGCTACATGCTACGTAATGCTACGTGATACTACATGCTGCATGATGCTACATGCTAATGATGCTGCATGCTACATAATGATGCTACGTAGCATGTGCTGCATGATGGGTGAATCTGAATGATGTGCTGCATGCTACATGTGCTGATGCTACGTGCTGCATGATGCTGCATGATGCTGCATGCTGATGGTTGCGTGCTGCATGATGCTACGTACTGCATGATGCTGCATGCTGCATGCTTGCATGTGCTGCATGCTGCATGATGCTGCATGCTGCATGATGCTACATGCTGCATGATACTGCATGCTGCATGATGCTGCATAGCTGCATGATGCTACGTGCTGCATGATGGCTGCATGCTACGTGATTAACACGTGCTACGGTGCTGCGTGCTGCATGATGCTGCATGCTGCATGATGCTGCGTGCTGCAATGATGCTGCGTAGCTGCATGATGCTGCATGCTGCATGGTGCTGCATGCTGTGATGCGCATGTGCTACGTGCCGTGATGCTGCATGCTGCATGTTAATAAGCTGCGTGCTGCATGATGCTGCATGTGCTACGCGTGATGCTACGTGCTGCATGATGCTTTGCATGTGCTACATGCTACGTGATGCTACGTGCTACATGGTGCTGCATGCTGCATGATGCTGCATGCTGCAGTGCTGCATGCTGCATGATACTGCATGCTGGTGATGCTGCGTACTACGTGATGCTGCAGTGCTGCATGTGCTGCGTGCTGCATGATGCTACGTGCTGCATGATTAGCTGCATGCTGCATGATGCTGCATGCTGCGCTGATTGGCTGCATGCTGCGTGATGCTGCGTGCTGCGTGATGCTGCATGTGCTGCATGCTGCGTGATGCTGCATGCTGCGTGATGCTGCGTGCTGCATGATGCTGCGTGCTGCGTGATGCATGCTGCATGCTGCATGATGCTGCATGCTGCGTGATGCTGCGTGCTGCGTGATGCTGCATGCTGCATGATGCTGCGTGCTGCATGATGCTGCGTGCTGCATGATGCTGCAGTGCTGCATGATGCTCGTGCTGCGTGATGCTGCATGCTGCGTGATGCTGCGTGCTGCGTGATGCTGCATGCTGCATGATGCTGCGTGCTGCTGATGCATGCGTGCTACGTGCTGCATGATGCTGCGTGCTGCGTGATCGTGCTGCGTAGTGCTGCGTGCTGCATGCATGTGCTGCGTGATGCTGCGTGCTGCGTGATGCTGCATGATGCTGCGTGCTGCGTGATGCTGCGTGCTGCGTGATGCTGCGTATGCTGCATGCTGCGTGATGCTGCGTGCTGCGATGATGCTGCGTGCTGCATGATGCTGCGTGCTGCATGATGCTGCATGATGCTGCGTGCTGCGTGATGCTGCGTGCTGCATGATGCTGCGTGATGCTGCATGCTGCATGCGTGCTGCATGATGCTGCATGCTGCGTGCTGCGTGCTGCATGATGCTGCGTGCTGCGTGATGCTGCATGCTGCATGCTGCATGATGCTGCGTGCTGCATGGTGCTGCATGCTGCGTGATGCTGCATGCTGCGTGACTGCGTGCTGCATGATGCTGCATGCTGCATGATGCTGCATGCTGCATGATGCTGCGTGCTGCATGATTGCTGCATGCTGCATGATGCTACGTGCTGCATGATGCTGCATGCTGCATGATGCTGCACTGCGTGATGCTGCATGCTGCATGCTGCGTGATGCTGCATGATGCTGCGTGCTGCGTGATGCTACGTGCTGCATGATGCTGCGTGCTGCATGAGTGCTGCGTGCTGCGTGATGCTGCGTGCTGCGTGATGCTGCATGATGCTGCATGCTGCGTGATGCTACGTGCTGCATGCTGCATGATGCTGCATGCTGAGTGCTACGTAGCTGCATGATGCTGCATGCTACGCATGCTGCGTGATGCTGCGTGCTGCATGTGCTGCATGTCTGCATGATGCTGCATGCTGCTGCGATGCTACGTGATGCTGCGTGCTGCGTGATGCTGCGTGCTACGTGATGCTACGTGCTGCATGATGCTGCATGATGCTGACGTGCTGCGTGATGCTGCATGACTGCTGTCGATGCTGCGTGTACTGCGTGCTGCATGTGCTGCGATGCTGCGTGATGCTGCATGCTGCATGATGCTGCGTGAGCTGCATGCAGTGCTACTGCTGCATGATGCTGCATGCTGCATGATGCTGCGTGATGCTACTGCTGATGCTACGTGCTGCATGATGCTTGCAGTGCTGCATGATGCTGCGTAGCTGCATGATGCTGAGCTGCATGCTGCGTGTGCATGCATGCTGCATGATGCTAGCTGTGCTGCATGATGCTGCGTGCTACATGATAGCTGCATGATGCTGCATGCTACGTGCTGCATGTATGCTGCGTGCTGCATGATGCTGCGTGCTGCGTGATGCTGCGTGCTGCGTGAGTGCTGCGTAGCTGCGTGATGCTGCGTGCTGCGTGGTGCTGCATGTGCTGCATGTGCTGCGTGCATGCTGCGTGCTGCTGCATGCTGCATGATGCTGCGCTGATGTGCTGCGTGCTGCGTGATGCTACGTGCTGCGTGATGCTGCATGCTGCGTGATGCTGCAGTGCTGCTGCGTGATGCTACGTGCTGCATGATGCTGCAGTGCTGCATGATGCTGCGTGCTGCATGATGCTGCATGCTGCATGATGCTGATGCTGCGTGCTGCATGAGTGCTGCATGCTGCGTGATGCTACTGTGCTGCATGATACTACTGCGTGATTGCATGATGCTGCATGCTGCGTGATGCTGCATGCTGCATGATGCTGCGTGCCATGATGCTGCGTGCTGCATGGTGCTGCGTGCTGCATGATGCTGCATGCTGCTGCATGCTACTATGCTGCGTGATGCTGCATGCTGCATGATGCTGCATGCTGCATGATGCTGCGTGCTGCTGATGCTGCATGCAGGTGCTGCATGATGCTCGTGCTGCATGCTGCATGATGCTGCATGCTGCATGATTCAGTCTGCGTGCTGCATGATGCTGCGTGCTGCATGATGCTGCTGTGATGCTGCGTGCTGCGTGATGCTGCGTGCTGCATGATGCTGCGTGCTGCGTGATGCTGCGTGCTGCGTGCTGCATGATGCTGCGTGCTGCATGACTGCGTGATGCTGCATGATGCTGCATGATGCTGCATGCTGCATGATGCTGCATGCTGCATGATTGCTGCATGCTGCATGATGCTGCATGCTGCATGATGCTACATGCTGCATGATCGGCTGCATGATGCTGCATGATGCTGCATGCTGCATGTGCTGCATGATGCTGCATGCTGCATGATGCGTGCTGATGCTGCGTAGCTGCAGTGATGCTGCGTGCTGCATGATGCTGCGTGACTGCATGATGCTGCATGCTGCATGATGCTGCATGATGCTGCATGCGTGACTGCATGGCTGCTGTGATGCTGACGTGATGCTGCATGATGCTACGTGCTAGCGTGCTGCATGATGCTGCGTGCTGCATGATGCTACGTGCTGCGTATGCTGCGTGATGCTGCATGCTGCGATGATGCTGCATGATGCTGCATGCTGCATGCTGTGCTGCAGTGCTGCGTGATGCTGCGTGCTGCGTATGATGCTGCGTGCTGCGTGATGCTGCGTAGCTGCGTGATGCTGCGTGCTGCATGATGCTGCGTAGCTGCGTGATGCTGCGTGCTGCATGATGCTGCGTGCTGCTGTGAGTGCTACGTGTGCTACGTGCTACTGATGCTGCTGGTGCTGCGTCAGGATGCCGTGATGCTACGTGCTGCGTGATCTGCGTGCTGCATGCTGCTACATGATCAGCTGCGTGCTGCGTGATGCTGCAGTGCTGCGTGATGCTGCGT
>NW_027036517.1:0-14569 GCF_034236695.1 Oncorhynchus nerka | reverse complement strand
TAGACATTCGACTCACTCAGTAAGACTTGACAGTGTGTGTGAGTTAACTGTTCTCACTGAGGGAAGGGACTGTCCTAGTTAGCAGCTCAACATATGAAATGACATCACCAGCTAACTCACATCTCCCTGGCTGCGTGGGTGCTGTGCTGTGTGAAGGCATGTACAACCTGGACTCAGAGGTAAATGTAACATAGTACACGTAAATCTATGTTACGTTTCGTATATGGCATGTGCAGTATTAATTTGGGGAGGCCCGTAATCCAATGATAAGATAAGAGTCGAATTACAATTAAAGTTGTCCGTGATGCGATTTGAATACGCAACTTTTGGGTTGCTAGACGTTTTGGGTTGCTAGACGTTTTGGGTTTCTAGACTCCCAACTCTGTGTGAAATACACTGAAGGTCGTTGTGAACTTTTTTATTTTATTTTAATTTATTTTTAACCTTTATTTAACTAGGCAAGTCAGTTAAGAACAAATTCTTATTTTCAATGACGACCTAGGAACAGAGGGTTAACTGCCTTGTTCAGGGGCAGAACGACAGGTTTGTCGGGGGTTTGAACTTGCAACCTTCCGGTTACTAATCCAACGCTCTAACCACTAGGCTACCCTGCCGTGAACTTGATCTCTACTGTGATGGTGGCCTTCAGAAAGTATTGATACCCCTCCACTTATTCAACATTGTGTTGTGTTACAGCCTGAATTCAAAGTAGATGTGTTTTCTCTCTCACCCGTCTCACACACAATACCCCATCCCATAGTGACAATACCCCTTAGTGACAATACCCCTTAGTGACAATACCCCATAATGACAATACCCCATAATGACAATACCCCATAGTGACAATACCCCTTAGTGACAATACCCCATAATGACAATACCCCATAATGACAATATCCCATAGTGACAATACCCCATAATGACAATATCCCATAATGACAATACCCCATAGTGACAATACCCCATAGTGACAATATCCCATAATGACAATACCCCATAGTGACAATACCCCATAATGACAATACCCCATAATGACAATATCCCATAGTGACAATACCCCATAGTGACAATACCCCATAATGACAATACCCCATAATGACAATACCCCATAGTGACAATACCCCATAGTGACAATACCCCTTAGTGACAATACCCCATAATGACAATACCCCATAATGACAATACCACATAATGACAATATCCCATAGTGACAATACCCCATAGTGACAATACCCCATAATGACAATACCCCATAATGACAATACCCCATAGTGACAATACCCCATAGTGACAATACCCCATAGTGACAATACCCCATAATGACAATACCCCATAATGACAATACCCCATAGTGACAATACCCCATAATGACAATACCCCATAGTGACAATACCCCATAGTGACAATACCCCATAGTGACAATACCCCATAGTGACAATACCCCATAGTGACAATACCCATAGTGACAATACCCCATAATGACAATACCCCATAATGACAATACCCCGTAGTGACAATACCCCATCCCATACTGACAATACCCCATAGTGACAATACCCCATAGTGACAATACCCCATAGTGAAAATACCCCATAATGACAATACCCCATAGTGACAATACCCCATAATGACAATACCCCATAGTGAAAATACCCCATAGTGACAATACCCCATAGTGACAATACCCCATAATGACAATACCCCATAATGACAATACCCCATAATGACAATACCCCATAATGACAATACCCCATAGTGACAATACCCCATAATGACAATACCCCATAATGACAATACCCCATAATGACAATACCCCATAATGACAATACCCCATAGTGACAATACCCCATAGTGACAATACCCCATAATGACAATACCCCATAATGACAATGCCCCACAATGACAATACCCCATAATGACAATACCCCATAGTGACAATACCCCATAGTGACAATACCCCATAATGACAATAACCCATAATGACAATACCCCATAATGACAATAACCCATAATGACAATACCCCATAGTGACAATAGCCCATAGTGACAATACCCCATAGTGACAATACCCCATAGTGACAATACCCCATAGTGACAATACCCCATAGTGAAACATGTGTTTAGACATTCGACTCACTCAGTAAGACTTGACAGTGTGTGTGAGTTAACTGTTCTCACTGAGGGAAGGGACTGTCCTAGTTAGCAGCTCAACATATGAAATGACATCACCAGCTAACTCACATCTCCCTGGCTGCGTGGGTGCTGTGCTGTGTGAAGGCATGTACAACCTGGACTCAGAGGTAAATGTAACATAGTACACGTAAATCTATGTTACGTTTCGTATATGGCATGTGCAGTATTAATTTGGGGAGGCCCGTAAATCCAATGATAAGATAAGAGTCGAATTACAATTAAAGTTGTCCGTGATGCGATTTGAATACGCAACTTTTGGGTTGCTAGACGTTTTGGGTTTCTAGATGTTTTGGGTTTCTAGATGTTTTAGGTTTCTAGATGTTTTGGGTGGCTAGACGTTTTGGGTTGCTAGACGTTTTGGGTTGCTAGACGTTTTGGGTTGCTAGATGTTTTGGGTTGCTAGACGTTTTGGGTTGCTAGACGTTTTGGGTTGCTAGACGTTTTGGGTTGCTAGACGTTTTTTAGCTGGCATGTAGGGAAGCAGCAGGGACGTTTTGTTTTTGAGGCCGGGCTGGCATTCAGGGATACAGCAGGGACATGTAGTTTTTGAGGCCGGGCTGGCATGCAGGGATACAGCAGGGACATGTAGTTTTTGAGGCCGGGCTGGCATGCAGGGATACAGCAGGGACATGTAGTTTTTGAGGCCGGGCTGGTGATATGTTACGTTTATTATGGTTAGAGATAATCACTTATCCACAAAGTAGAGTGTGTCTCTTAGAGATAATCACTTATCCACAAAGTAGAGCATGTCTCTTAGAGATAATCACTTATCCACAAAGTAGAGCAGGTCGTTTAGAGATAAACACTTATCCACAAAGTAGAGCAGGTCGTTTAGAGATAATCACTTATCCACAAAGTAGAGCAGGTCGTTTAGAGATAATCACTTATCCACAAAGTAGAGTGTGTCTCTTAGAGATAATCACTTATCCACAAAGTAGAGCATGTCTCTTAGAGATAATCACTTATCCACAAAGTAGAGTGTGTCTCTTAGAGATAATCACTTATCCACAAAGTAGAGTGTGTCTCTTAGAGATAATCACTTATCCACAAAGTAGAGCATGTCTCTTAGAGATAATCACTTATCCACAAAGTAGTGTGTCTCTTAGAGATAATCACGTATCCACAAAGTAGAGCGTGTCTCTTAGAGATAATCACTTATCCACAAAGTAGAGTGTGTCTCTTAGAGATAATCACTTATCCACAAAGTAGAGCAGGTCTTTTAGAGATAAACACTTATACACAAAGTAGAGCAAGTCTTTTAGAGATAATCACTTATCCACAAAGTAGAGCATGTCTCTTAGAGATAATCACTTATCCACAAAGTAGTGTGTCTCTTAGAGATAATCACTTATCCACAAAGTAGAGCAGGTCTTTAGAGATAAACACTTATCCACAAAGTAGAGTGTGTCTCTTAGAGATAATCACTTATCCACAAAGTAGAGATAAACAGGTCTTTTAGAGATAATCACTTATCCACAAAGTAGAGCAGGTCTTTTAGAGATAAACATACACAAAGTAGAGCAGGTCTTTTAGAGATAAGCACTTATACAAAAGTAGAGCAGGTCTTTTAGAGATAAACACTTATACACAAAGTAGAGCAGGTCTTTTAGAGATAAACACTTATACACAAAGTAGAGCAGGTCTTTTAGAGATAAACACTTATACACAAAGTAGAGCAGGTCTTTTAGAGATAAACACTTATACACAAAGTAGAGCAGGTCTTTTAGAGATAATCACTTATACACAAAGTAGAGCAGGTCGTTTGCATCCGCAGCAGATTGTGTCGTCCTTATGCATCGGTGCACAGTCACATGCAAACACCAAGCTGTGGGTTCTCTGAGTGGGAGATTGGACAGGCAACACTTTGTTAACCTTAATCCTGGAGAGTTTTAAGGAAAATATTGTGCCATAGATATTTAGATAGTTAGTAGATAATTAGTTAGTCCATACATTACATGAGCTATACACCGGCAAAAGAAAACTCCTTCATTCTGTATTGATATTAGAGAGATGGGACTACATTCTGTATTGATAGAGAGAGGGGACTACATTCTGTATTGATAGAGAGAGGGGACTACATTCTGTATTGATAGAGAGAGGGGACTACATTCTGTATTGATAGAGGAGGACTACATTCTGTATTGATAGAGAGAGGGGACTACATTCTGTATTGATAGAGAGAGGGGACTACATTCTGTATTGATAGAGAGATGGGACTACATTCTGTATTGATAGAGAGAGGGGACTACATTCTGTATTGATATTAGAGAGATGGGACTACATTCTGTATTGATAGAGAGATGGGACTACATTCTGTATTGATAGAGAGAGGGGTCTACATTCTGTATTGATAGAGAGAGGGACTACATTCTGTATTGATAGAGAGGGGTCTACATTCTGTATTGATAGAGAGAGGGACTACATTCTGTATTGATAGAGAGAGGGACTACATTCTGTATTGATAGAGAGAGGGACTACATTCTGTATTGATAGAGAGAGGGGACTACATTCTGTATTGATATTAGAGAGATGGGACTACATTCTGTATTGATAGAGAGATGGGACTACATTCTGTATTGATAGAGAGATGGGACTACATTCTGTATTGATATTAGAGAGAGGGGACTACATTCTGTATTGATATTAGAGAGATGGGACTACATTCTGTATTGATAGAGAGATGGGACTACATTCTGTATAGATATTAGAGAGAGGGGACTACATTCTGTATTGATAGAGAGATGGGACTACATTCTGTATTGATAGAGAGAGGGGACTACATTCTGTATTGATAGAGAGATGGGACTACATTCTGTATTGATATTAGAGAGAGGGGACTATATTCTGTATTGATATTAGAGAGAGGGGACTACATTCTGTATTGATAGAGAGAGGGGACTACATTCTGTATTGATAGAGAGATGGGACTACATTCTGTATTGATATTAGAGAGAGGGGACTATATTCTGTATTGATATTAGAGAGAGGGGACTACATTATGTATTGATAGAGAGAGGGGACTACATTCTGTATTGATAGAGAGAGGGGACTACATTCTGTATTGATAGAGAGAGGGGACTACATTCTGTATTGATAGAGAGATGGGTCTACATTCTGTATTGATAGAGAGAGGGGACTACATTCTGTATTGATATTAGAGATGGGACTACATTCTGTATTGATATTCTGTATTGAGAGAGAGGACTACATTCTGTATTGATAGATACATTCTGTATTGAGATTAGAGGACTACATTCTGTATTGATAGAGAGAGGGACTACATTCTGTATTGATAGAGAGAGGGGCTCAGTATTGATAGAGAGAGGGGACTACATTCTGTATTGATAGAGAGAGGGACTACATTCTGTATTGATATTAGAGAGGGGACTACATTCTGTATTGATAGAGAGAGGACTACATTCTGTATTGATAGAGAGATGGGACTACATTCTGTATTGATAGAGAGGGGGACTACATTCTGTATTGATAGAGAGAGGGACTACATTCTGTATTGATAGAGAGAGGGACTACATTCTGTATTGATAGAGAGAGGGTCTACATTCTGTATTGATAGAGAGAGGGGACTACATTCTGTATTGATATTAGAGAGAGGGGACTACATTCTGTATTGATAGAGAGAGGGGACTACATTCTGTATTGATAGAGAGAGGGGACTACATTCTGTATTGATAGAGAGAGGGGACTACATTCTGTATTGATAGAGAGATGGGACTACATTCTGTATTGATATTATAGAGATGGGACTACATTCTGTATTGATAGAGAGAGGGACTACATTCTGTATTGATAGATACATTCTGTATTGATAGAGAGGGGGACTACATTCTGTATTGATATTATAGAGATGGGACTACATTCTGTATTGATAGAGAGAGGGGACTACATTCTGTATTGATAGAGAGAGGGGACTACATTCTGTATTGATAGAGAGATGGGACTACATTCTGTATTGATAGAGAGAGGGGACTACATTCTGTATTGATAGAGAGAGGGACTACATTCTGTATTGATAGAGAGAGGGACTACATTCTGTATTGATAGAGAGGGGGTCTACATTCTGTATTGATAGAGAGAGGGGACTACATTCTGTATTGATATTAGAGAGAGGGACTACATTCTGTATTGATAGAGAGAGGACTACATTCTGTATTGATAGAGAGAGGGACTACATTCTGTATTGATATTAGAGAGAGGGACTACATTCTGTATTGATAGAGAGAGGACTACATTCTGTATTGATAGAGAGATGGGGGACTACATTCTGTATTGATAGAGAGATGGGACTACATTCTGTATTGATAGAGAGATGGGAGGATAGGAGAGGGGACTACATTCTGTATTGATATTAGAGAGGGGACTACATTCTGTATTGATAGAGAGGGGACTACATTCTGTATTGATAGAGAGATGGGACTACATTCTGTATTGATATTAGAGAGAGGGGACTACATTCTGTATTGATAGAGAGAGGGGACTACATTCTGTATTGATAGAGAGAGGGACTACATTCTGTATTGATAGAGAGATGGGACTACATTCTGTATTGATAGAGAGAGGGACTACATTCTGTATTGATAGAGAGAGATGGGACTACATTCTGTATTGATAGAGAGAGGGGACTACATTCTGTATTGATAGAGAGAGGGGACTACATTCTGTATTGATAGAGAGAGGGGGCTACATTCTGTATTGATAGAGAGATGGGACTACATTCTGTATTGATAGAGAGAGGGGACTACATTCTGTATTGATAGAGAGATGGGACTACATTCTGTATTGATAGAGAGATGGGACTACATTCTGTATTGATAGAGAGAGGGGACTACATTCTGTATTGATAGAGAGAGGGGACTACATTCTGTATTGATATTAGAGAGAGGGGACTACATTCTGTATTGATAGAGAGAGGGGACTACATTCTGTATTGATAGAGAGAGAGTATTGATAGAGAGAGGGGACTACATTCTGTATTGATAGAGAGGGGTCTACATTCTGTATTGATAGAGAGAGGGACTACATTCTGTATTGATAGAGAGAGGGGATAGAGAGATACTACATTCTGTATTGATAGAGAGAGGGACTACATTCTGTATTGATAGAGAGAGGGACTACATTCTGTATTGATAGAGAGAGGGACTACATTCTGTATTGATAGAGAGAGGGGACTACATTCTGTATTGATAGAGAGAGGGGACTACATTCTGTATTGATAGAGAGACATTCTGTATTGATAGAGAGAGGGACTACATTCTGTATTGATAGAGAGAGGGACTACATTCTGTATTGATATTACTACATTCTGTATTGATATTAGAGAGAGGGGACTACATTCTGTATTGATAGAGAGAGGGGACTACATTCTGTATTGATAGAGAGGGGACTACATTCTGTATTGATAGAGAGAGGACTACATTCTGTATTGATAGAGAGGGGACTACATTCTGTATTGATAGAGAGAGGGGACTACATTCTGTATTGATAGAGAGAGGGGACTACATTCTGTATTGATAGAGAGATGGGACTACATTCTGTATTGATAGAGAGAGGGGACTACATTCTGTATTGATAGAGAGAGGACTACATTCTGTATTGATAGAGAGGGACTACATTCTGTATTGATAGAGAGAGGGGACTACATTCTGTATTGATAGAGAGAGGGGACTACATTCTGTATTGATAGATTGATATAGAGGGACTACATTCTGTATTGATAGAGAGAGGGGTCTACATTCTGTATTGATAGAGAGAGGGGACTACATTATGTATTGATAGAGAGAGGGGTCTACATTCTGTATTGATAGAGAGAGGGGACTACATTCTGTATTGATAGAGAGAGGGGACTACATTCTGTATTGATAGAGAGATGGGACTACATTCTGTATTGATAGAGAGAGGGGACTACATTCTGTATTGATATTAGAGAGATGGGACTACATTCTGTATTGATAGAGAGATGGGACTACATTCTGTATTGATAGAGAGATGGGACTACATTCTGTATTGATATTAGAGAGAGGGGACTACATTCTGTATTGATATTAGAGAGATGGGACTACATTCTGTATTGATAGAGAGATGGGACTACATTCTGTATTGATAGAGAGAGGGGACTACATTCTGTATTGATAGAGAGAGAGTATTGATAGGGGGACTACATTCTGTATTGATAGAGAGAGGGGACTACATTCTGTATTGATATTAGAGAGAGGGACTACATTCTGTATTGATAGAGAGAGGGACTACATTCTGTATTGATAGAGAGGGGACTACATTCTGTATTGATAGAGAGATGGGACTACATTCTGTATTGATATTAGAGAGAGGGACTATATTCTGTATTGATATTAGAGAGAGGGGTATTGATAGAGAGAGGGACTACATTCTGTATTGATAGAGAGAGGGACTACATTCTGTATTGATAGAGAGAGGACTACATTCTGTATTGATAGAGAGATGGGTCTACATTCTGTATTGATAGAGAGAGGGACTACATTCTGTATTGATATTAGAGAGATGGGACTACATTCTGTATTGATAGAGAGAGGGACTACATTCTGTATTGATAGAGAGAGGGGACTACATTCTGTATTGATAGAGAGAGGGACTACATTCTGTATTGATATTAGATTGATATTAGAGGGACTACATTCTGTATTGATAGAGAGATGGGACTACATTCTGTATTGATAGAGAGAGGGGTCTACATTCTGTATTGATAGAGAGAGGGACTACATTCTGTATTGATATTAGAGAGAGGGACTACATTCTGTATTGATAGAGAGAGGACTACATTCTGTATTGATAGAGAGAGGGACTACATTCTGTATTGATAGAGAGAGGGACTACATTCTGTATTGATAGAGAGAGGGACTACATTCTGTATTGATAGAGAGGGGACTACATTCTGTATTGATAGAGAGAGGGACTACATTCTGTATTGATAGAGAGAGGGACTACATTCTGTATTGATAGAGAGAGGGGACTACATTCTGTATTGATATTAGAGAGAGGGGACTACATTCTGTATTGATAGAGAGAGGGACTACATTCTGTATTGATAGAGAGAGGGGACTACATTCTGTATTGATATTAGAGAGAGGGGACTACATTCTGTATTGATAGAGAGAGGGGACTACATTCTGTATTGATAGAGAGAGGGGACTTCTGTATTGATAGAGAGATGGGACATTCTGTATTGATAGAGAGAGGGACTACATTCTGTATTGATAGAGAGAGATGGGACTACATTCTGTATTGATAGAGAGAGGGACTTTCTGTATTGATAGAGAGAGGGACTACATTCTGTATTGATAGAGAGAGGGGACTACATTCTGTATTGATAGAGAGATGGGACTACATTCTGTATTGATAGAGAGAGGGGACTACATTCTGTATTGATAGAGAGATGGGACTACATTCTGTATTGATAGAGAGATGGGACTACATTCTGTATTGATAGAGAGAGGGGACTACATTCTGTATTGATATTAGAGAGAGGGGACTACATTCTGTATTGATAGAGAGAGGGGACTACATTCTGTATTGATAGAGAGAGGGGACTACATTCTGTATTGATAGAGAGAGGGGACTACATTCTGTATTGATAGAGAGAGGGGACTACATTCTGTATTGATAGAGAGAGGACTACATTCTGTATTGATAGAGAGGGGGACTACATTCTGTATTGATAGAGAGAGGGGACTACATTCTGTATTGATAGAGAGAGGGACTACATTCTGTATTGATAGAGAGAGGGGACTACATTCTGTATTGATAGAGAGAGGGGACTACATTCTGTATTGATAGAGAGAGATGGGACTACATTCTGTATTGATAGAGAGAGGGGACTACATTCTGTATTGATAGAGAGAGGGGACTACATTCTGTATTGATAGAGAGAGGGGACTACATTCTGTATTGATATTAGAGAGATGGGACTACATTCTGTATTGATAGAGAGAGGGACTACATTCTGTATTGATAGAGAGAGGGACTACATTCTGTATTGATAGAGAGAGGGGACTACATTCTGTATTGATATTAGAGAGAGGGACTACATTCTGTATTGATAGAGAGATGGGACTACATTCTGTATTGATAGAGAGAGGGACTACATTCTGTATTGATACATTCTGTATTGATAGAGAGAGGGGACTACATTCTGTATTGATATTAGAGAGAGGGACTACATTCTGTATTGATAGAGAGATGGGACTACATTCTGTATTGATAGAGAGAGGGAGGACTACATTCTGTATTGATAGAGAGAGGGACTACATTCTGTATTGATAGAGAGAGGGGACTACATTCTGTATTGATAGAGAGACTACATTCTGTATTGATAGACTACATTCTGTATTGATAGAGAGAGGGGACTACATTCTGTATTGATAGAGAGATGGGACTACATTCTGTATTGATATTAGAGAGAGGGACTATATTCTGTATTGATATTAGAGAGAGGGGACTACATTATGTATTGATAGAGAGAGGGGACTACATTCTGTATTGATAGAGAGAGACTGGATAGACTACATTCTGTATTGATATTAGAGAGAGGGACTACATTCTGTATTGATATTAGAGAGGGGACTACATTATGTATTGATAGAGAGAGGGACTACATTCTGTATTGATAGAGAGAGGGGACTACATTCTGTATTGATAGAGAGAGGGACTACATTCTGTATTGATAGAGAGAGGGGACTACATTCTGTATTGATAGAGAGAGGACTGTATTGATAGAGAGAGGGGACTACATTCTGTATTGATAGAGAGAGGGGTCTACATTCTGTATTGATAGAGAGAGGGGACTACATTCTGTATTGATATTAGAGAGAGGGGACTACATTCTGTATTGATAGAGAGATGGGACTACATTCTGTATTGATAGAGAGAGGGGTCTACATTCTGTATTGATAGAGAGAGGGGACTACATTCTGTATTGATATTAGAGAGAGGGGACTACATTCTGTATTGATAGAGAGAGGGGTCTACATTCTGTATTGATAGAGAGAGGGGACTACATTCTGTATTGATATTAGAGAGAGGGGACTACATTCTGTATTGATAGAGAGAGGGGACTACATTCTGTATTGATAGAGAGATGGGACTACATTCTGTATTGATAGAGAGAGGGGACTACATTCTGTATTGATAGAGAGAGGGGTCTACATTCTGTATTGATAGAGAGAGGGGACTACATTCTGTATTGATATTAGAGAGAGGGGACTACATTCTGTATTGATAGAGAGAGGGGACTACATTCTGTATTGATAGAGAGATGGGACTATATTCTGTATTGATATTAGAGAGAGGGGACTACATTCTGTATTGATAGAGAGAGGGGACTACATTCTGTATTGATAGAGAGAGGGGTCTACATTCTGTATTGATAGAGAGATGGGACTACATTCTGTATTGATAGAGAGAGGGGACTACATTCTGTATTGATAGAGAGAGATGGGACTACATTCTGTATTGATAGAGAGAGGGGACTACATTCTGTATTGATAGAGAGAGGGGACTACATTCTGTATTGATAGAGAGAGGGGACTACATTCTGTATTGATAGAGAGAGGGGACTACATTCTGTATTGATAGAGAGAGGGACTACATTCTGTATTGATAGAGAGAGGGGACTGTATTGATAGAGAGAGGGGGACTACATTCTGAGATAGAGGGGACTACATTCTGTATTGATAGAGAGAGGGACTACATTCTGTATTGATAGAGAGATGGGACTACATTCTGTATTGATAGAGAGAGGGGACTACATTCTGTATTGATATTAGAGAGATGGGACTACATTCTGTATTGATAGAGAGATGGGACTACATTCTGTATTGATAGAGAGATGGGACTACATTCTGTATTGATAGAGAGATGGGACTACATTCTGTATTGATAGAGAGATGGGACTACATTCTGTATTGATAGAGAGAGGGACTACATTCTGTATTGATAGAGAGAGGGGACTACATTCTGTATTGATAGAGAGAGGGGACTACATTCTGTATTGATAGAGAGAGGGGACTACATTCTGTATTGATAGAGAGAGGGGGCTACATTCTGTATTGATAGAGAGATGGGACTACATTCTGTATTGATAGAGAGAGGGGACTACATTCTGTATTGATAGAGAGAGAGGGCTACATTCTATTGATAGAGAGATGGGACATTCTGTATTGATAGAGAGATGGGACTACATTCTGTATTGATAGAGAGAGGGACTACATTCTGTATTGGGAGAGAGGGGACTACATTCTGTATTGATAGAGAGAGGGACTACATTCTGTATTGATAGAGAGAGGGACTACATTCTGTATTGATAGAGAGAGGGACTACATTCTGTATTGATATTAGAGAGATGGGACTACATTCTGTATTGATAGAGAGAGGGGACTACATTCTGTATTGATAGAGAGAGGGGACTACATTCTGTATTGATAGAGAGATGGGACTACATTCTGTATTGATAGAGAGAGGGGACTACATTCTGTATTGATAGAGAGATGGGTCTACATTCTGTATTGATAGAGAGAGGGGACTTTCTGTATTGATATTAGAGAGAGGGACTACATTCTGTATTGATAGAGAGAGGGACTACATTCTGTATTGATAGAGAGAGGGGTCTACATTCTGTATTGATAGAGAGAGGGGACTACATTCTGTATTGATATTAGAGAGAGGGGACTACATTCTGTATTGATAGAGAGATGGGACTACATTCTGTATTGATAGAGAGAGGGGTCTACATTCTGTATTGATAGAGAGAGGGGACTACATTCTGTATTGATATTAGAGAGAGGGGACTACATTCTGTATTGATAGAGAGATTGGACATTCTGTATTGATAGAGAGAGGGACTACATTCTGTATTGATATTAGAGAGAGGGGACTACATTCTGTATTGATAGAGAGAGGGACTACATTCTGTATTGATAGAGAGAGGGACTACATTCTGTATTGATATTAGAGAGGGGACTACATTCTGTATTGATAGAGAGAGGGGACTACATTCTGTATTGATAGAGAGATGGGACTATATTCTGTATTGATATTAGAGAGAGGGGACTACATTCTGTATTGATAGAGAGAGGGGACTACATTCTGTATTGATAGAGAGAGGTGTCTACATTCTGTATTGATATTAGAGAGAGGGGACTACATTCTGTATTGATAGAGAGAGGGGACTACATTCTGTATTGATAGAGAGATGGGACTATATTCTGTATTGATATTAGAGAGAGGGGACTACATTCTGTATTGATAGAGAGAGGGGACTACATTCTGTATTGATAGAGAGAGGTGTCTACATTCTGTATTGATAGAGAGATGGGACTACATTCTGTATTGATAGAGAGAGGGGACTACATTCTGTATTGATATACATTCTGTATTGATAGAGAGGGGGACTACATTCTGTATTGATAGAGAGAGGGGGACTACATTCTGTATTGATAGAGAGAGGGGGAGAGAGGGGACTACATTCTGTATTGATAGAGAGATGGGACTATTCTGTATTGATAGAGAGAGGGGACTACATTCTGTATTGATAGAGAGAGGGGACTACATTCTGTATTGATAGAGAGAGGGGACTACATTCTGTATTGATAGAGAGATGGGACTACATTCTGTATTGATATTAGAGAGAGGGGACTATATTCTGTATTGATATTAGAGAGAGGGGACTACATTATGTATTGATAGAGAGAGGGGACTACATTCTGTATTGATAGAGAGAGGGGACTACATTCTGTATTGATAGAGAGAGGGGACTACATTCTGTATTGATAGAGAGATGGGTCTACATTCTGTATTGATAGAGAGAGGGGACTACATTCTGTATTGATATTAGAGAGATGGGACTACATTCTGTATTGATATTAGAGAGAGGGGACTACATTCTGTATTGATAGAGAGAGGGGTCTACATTCTGTATTGATAGAGAGAGGGGACTACATTCTGTATTGATATTAGAGAGAGGGGACTACATTCTGTATTGATAGAGAGATGGGACTACATTCTGTATTGATAGAGAGAGGGGTCTACATTCTGTATTGATAGAGAGAGGGGACTACATTCTGTATTGATATTAGAGAGAGGGGACTACATTCTGTATTGATAGAGAGAGGGGTCTACATTCTGTATTGATAGAGAGAGGGGACTACATTCTGTATTGATAGAGAGAGGACTACATTCTGTAGAGAGAGACTACTGTATTGATCTGTTCTGTATTGATAGAGAGAGGGGGGGCTACATTCTGTATTGATAGAGAGAGGGACTACATTCTGTATTGATAGAGAGAGGGACTACAGTCTGTATTGATATAGAGGGACTACAGTCTGTATTG
>NW_027036516.1:0-14564 GCF_034236695.1 Oncorhynchus nerka | reverse complement strand
GGGGAATATATCCCTGTGATGCTGCCATCAGTCTTCAAGGAGTTCTCCATCATTATGCCACCTCGGTCCCTTACAATACTACACACATTATCATATTTCTGGATGCACTACATAATACAGTTGTTCAGGACGGACCAGAGCAGCCCAGGTTTGTTGTCATCTGGGATAATGTTAGTTTCCACCGGGCTGCTCTAGTCAAGGACTGGTTCATCAACCACAATAACTTCACAGTTATATACTTGCCTCATTACTCCCCATTTCTAATCCGTTTGAGGAATTATTTTCGGCTTGGCGTTGGAGTGTATGACCGCCAACTACATGACCGCCTGCCTCTTCTGCAAGCAATGGAAGAGACATGCGGAGACATTGAGGTGGGGTCAGTCCAGGGTTGAATATGGCAATCAAAGCCATATTTTCCTGTTGCCTAGCCAGGGGATGACATTGCTTGTGATGTGGACAAGGTGATGTGGCCAGACCCTAACAGAAGGCAGGATCCATAAACCATCCACCCCATCCCTTACAATACTATTTTGTGTTTACCATTGCACTGTAATTTTACAGTAATTATTTTGTTTTCTGTGAGTTTACAGTAACATATTGTATTGATTACTGTACTGTTTTTATTTGTTTTTATTGTTGTAAAAACCAGCAAAGGCAAAAGAATTTGCTGTATACATTTGTTTCCTGGAAACCTTTCTATTTTTGTGTTCATTGAAATGTGACTAGATGTTCTGGAACAATCTTTTACAGACGCCTGTATGAGAACATTGAAAAGGTATACAAAGTACTGAAGAAAGCCAAATTCCAGGACAAGTGTGTAAGCAAACGCAAAAAATTAACTCAATAAACCAGTCCACCACTGCTCTTTCAGGACCTCATTTATATTCAGACAGTAGCCTCGTCCACCACTGCTCTTTCAGGACCCCTTAACTCTGAGATATATGGCTGGTTGAGGAGGTACAACACAGTAGAGCAGAGATATATGGCTGGTTGAGGAGGTACAACACAGTAACACATAGATATATGGCTGGTTGAGGAGGTACAACACAGTAACACAGAGATATATGGCTGGTTGAGGAGGTTCAACACAGTAGAGCAGAGACAGTGCCTTGCGAAAGTATTCGGCCCCTTGAACTTTGCTGACCTTTGCCACATTTCAGGCTTCAAAACATAAAGATATAAAACTGTATTTTTTTTGTGAAGAATCAACAACAAGGGACACAATCATGAAGTGGAACGACATTTATTGATATTTCAAACTTTTTAACAAATCAAAAACTGGAAAATTGGGCGTGCAAAATTATTCAGCCCCTTTACTTCTCAGTGCTAAACCCCTCCAGAAGTTCAGTGAGGATCTCTGAATGATCCAATATTGACCTAAATGGACATGATGATAAATACAATCCACCTGTGTGTAATCAAGTCTCCGTATAAATGCACCTGCACTGTGATAGTCTCAGAGGTCCGCAAAGCGCAGAGAGCATCATGAAGAAACAAGGAAACACACCAGGCAGGTCCGAGATACTGTTGTGAAGAAGTTTAAAGCCGGATTTGGATACAAAAAAATTCCCAAGCTTTAAACATCCCAAGGAGCACTGTGCAAGCGATAATATTGAAAATGGAAGGAGTATCATAGACCACTGCAAATCTACCAAGACCTGGCCGTCCCTCTAAACTTCTCTTCAGCCATACAAGGAGAAGACTGATCAGAGATGCAGCCAAGAGGCCCATGATCACTCTGGATGAACTGCAGAGATCTACAGCTGAGGTGGGGAGACTCTGTCCATAGGACAACAATCAGTCGTATATTTCACAAATCTGGCCTTTATGGAAGAGTGGCAAGAAGAAAGCCATTTCTTAAAGATATCCATAAAAAGTGTAATTTAAAGTTTGCCACAAGCCACCTGCGAGACACACCAAATATGTGGAAGAAGGTGCTCTGGTCAGATGAAACCAAAATTGAACTTTTGGCAACAATGCAAAACGTTATGTTTGGCGTAAAAGCAACACAGCTCATCACCCTGAACACACCATCCCCACTGTCAAACATGGTGGTGGCAGCATCATGGTTTGGGCCTGCTTTTCTACAGCAGGGACAGGGAAGATGGTTAAAATTGATGGGAAGATGGATGGAGCCAAATACAGGACCATTCTGGAAGAAAACTTGATGGAGTCTGCAAAAGACCTGAGACTGGGACGGAGATTTGTCTTCCAACAAGACAATGATCCAAAACATAAAGCAAAATCTACAATGGAATGGTTCAAAAATAAACATATCCAGGTGTTAGAATGGCCAAGTCAAAGTCCAGACCTGAATCCAATCGAGAATCTGTGGAAAGAACTGACAACTGCTGTTCACAAATGCTCTCCATCCAACCTCACTGAGCTCGAGCTGTTTTGCAAGGAGGAATGGGAAAACATTTCAGTCTCTCAATGTGCAAAACTGATAGAGACATACCCCAAGCGACTTACAGCTGTAATCGCAGCAAAAGGTGGCGCTACAAAGTATTAACTTAAAGGGGCTGGAATAATTTTGCACGCCCAATTTTTCAGTTTTGATTTGTTAAAAAGTTTGAAATATCCAATAAATGTTGTTCCACTTCATGGTTGTGCCCTACTTGTTGTTGATTCTTCACAAAAAATACAGTTTTATGTCTTTATTTTTGAAGCCTGAAATGTGGCAAAAGGTCGCAAAGTTCAAGGGGGCCGAATACTTCGCAAGGCACTGTATATGGCTGGTTGAGGAGGTTCAACACAGTAGAGCAGAGATATATGGCTGGTTGAGGAGGTTCAACACAGTAGAGCAGAGATATATGGCTGGTTGAGGAGGTACAACACAGTGGAACAGAGATATATGGCTGGTTGAGGAGGTACAACACAGTAGAGCAGAGATATATGGCTGGCTGAGGAGGTTCAACACAGTAACAGCCAAGAGGCATGTGGCAGGGTCTACAGTCAATCACGGACTACAAGAAGAAATCCAGCCCAGTCACGGACCAGGATGTCTTGCTCCCAGGCAGACTAAAACTTGCTACCCTCTCCACTACTGTTCCATTGATGTGGATAGGGGGTGTTCCTCTGCTGTTTCCTGAAGTCCACAGGGGCAGAACCTGTCGGTCACTGGCCCAACGCTCTAACCACTAGGCTACCGGTCACTGGCCCAACGCTCTAATCACTAGGCTACCGGTCACTGGCCCAACGCTCTAATCACTAGGCTACCGGTCACTGGCTCAACGCTCTAATCACTAGGCTACCGGTCACTGGCCCAACGCTCTAATCACTAGGCTACCGGTCACTGGCCCAACGCTCTAACCACTAGGCTACCGGTCACTGGCCCAACGCTCTAATCACTAGGCTACCGGTCACTGGCCCAACGCTCTAATCACTAGGCTACCGGTCACTGGCCCAACGCTCTAATCACTAGGCTACCGGTCACTGGCCCAACGCTCTAACCACTAGGCTACCGGTCACTGGCCCAACGCTCTAACCACTAGGCTACCGGTTACTGGCCCAACGCTCTAACCACTAGGCTACCGGTCACTGGCCCAACGATAACCACAATCTCTTAGTCATTCTCTGCATATGAGCACAGATCTACCCACTTCTGCTGGTGGAAGGAGGGGAGTCACTTTATCTGGCAGTTCCTGTTCCACTCTGGAAAAACCGTCATCATTCCCAGACACAGACGCCACCACACCCCCAAAGACAACACATGACTGATTACTGGTCTTTGTGGGTCTATTGTTACATTGCAGATTGTAGGCTGTAGATAGCATCCAAAGTAGATACAAGTGCTAACGTTTTCCTGCAGTCTGCCTACTCTGTCAGCAACAAGCCAGAGACCTCAGTAGATAGGTGGCTTAGGGTTAGTATACTGCAGGGCTGGACACCAAATAGACATGATATACTGTAGGGCTGGACACCAAATACACTATATACTGCAGGGCTGGACACCAAATACACATGATATACTGTAGGGCTGGACACCAAACACACTATATACTGTAGGGCTGGACACCAAATACACTATATACTGTAGGGCTGGACATCAAATACACATGATATACTGTAGGGCTGGACACCAAATACACATGATATACTGTAGGGCTGGACACCAAATACACTATATACTGTAGGGCTGGACACCAAATACACTATATACTGTAGGGCTGGACACCACATACACATGATATACTGTAGGGCTGGACACCAAATACACTATATACTGTTGGGCTGGACACCAAATACACTATATACTGTAGGGCTGGACACCAAATACACATGATATACTGTAGGGCTGGACACCAAATACACATGATATACTGTTGGGCTGGACACCAAAGACACATGATATACTGTTGGGCTGGACACCAAATACACTATATACTGTAGGGCTGGACACCAAATACACATGATATACTGTAGGGCTGGACACCAAATACACATGATATACTATAGAGCTGGACATCAAATACACTATATACTGTTGGGCTGGACACCAAATACACATGATATACTGTAGGGCTGGACACCAAATACACTATATACTGTAGGGCTGGACATCAAATACACATGATATACTGTAGGGCTGACATCAAATACACATGATATACTGTAGGGCTGGACACCAAATACACTATATACTATAGGCTGGACACCAAAGACACATGATATACTGTAGGGCTGGACATCAAATACACATGATATACTGTTGGGCTGGACACCAAATACACTATATACTGTAGGGCTGGACACCAAATACACTATATACTGTTGGGCTGGACATCAAATACACATGATAAACTGTAGGGCTGGACACCAAATACACTATATACTGTAGGGCTGGACATCAAATACACTATATACTGTAGGGCTGGACATCAAATAAACATGATATACTGTAGGGCTGGACACCAAATAAACTATATACTGTTGGGCTGGACACCAAATACACATGATATACTGTAGGGCTGGACATCAAATACACTATATACTGTAGGGCTGGACACCAAATACACTATATACTGTAGGGCTGGACACCAAATACACTGTATACTGTAGGGCTGGACACCAAATACACATGATATACTGTTGGGCTGGACACCAAATACACTATATACTGTAGGGCTGGACACCAAATACACTGTATACTGTAGGGCTGGACACCAAATACACATGATATACTGTTGGGCTGGACACCAAATACACTATATACTGTAGGGCTGGACACCAAATACACTATATACTGTAGGGCTGGACACCAAATACACTATATACTGTTGGGCTGGACACCAAATACACTATATACTGTTGGGCTGGACACCAAATACACTATATACTGTTGGGCTGGACACCAAATACACTATATACTGTTGGGCTGGACACCAAATACACATGATATACTGTTGGGCTGGACACCAAATACACTATATACTGTTGGGCTGGACACCAAATACACTATATACTGTTGGGCTGGACACCAAATACACTATATACTGTAGGGCTGGACACCAAATACACTATATACTGTAGGGCTGGACACCAAATACACTATATACTGTTGGGCTGGACATCAAATACACTATATACTGTAGGGCTGGACACCAAATACACTATATACTGTAGGGCTGGACACCAAATACACATGATATACTGTATTGCTGGACACCAAATACACTATATACTGTAGGGCTGGACACCAAATACACATGATATACTGTAGGGCTGGACACCAAATACACTATATACTGTAGGGCTGGACACCAAATACACTATATACTGTAGGGCTGGACACCAAATACACTATATACTGTAGGGCTGGACACCAAATACACATGATATACTGTAGGGCTGGACACCAAATACACTATATACTGTAGGGCTGGACACCAAATACACTATATACTGTAGGGCTGGACACCAAATACACATGATATACTGTAGGGCTGGACACCAAATACACATGATATACTGTAGGGCTGGACACCAAATACACATGATATACTGTAGGGCTGGACATCAAATACACTATATACTGTAGGGCTGGACACCAAATACACTATATACTGTTGGGCTGGACACCAAATACACTATATACTGTTGGGCTGGACACCAAATACACTATATACTGTTGGGCTGGACACCAAATACACTATATACTGTTGGGCTGGACACCAAATACACTATATACTGTTGGGCTGACATCAAATACACATGATATACTGTTGGGCTGACACCAAATACACTATATACTGTAGGGTTGACACCAAATACACTATATACTGTTGGCTGACACCAAATACACTATATACTGTAGGGCTGGACACCAAATACACATGATATACTGTTGGGCTGGACACCAAATACACTATATACTGTGAAGACACACCAAATACACATGGATATAATTGTTGGGCTGGACACCAAATACACATGATATACTGTAGGGCTGGACACCAAATACACATATATACTGTTGGGCTGGACACCAAATACACATGATATACTGTTGGGCTGGACACCAAATACACATGATATACTGTTGGGCTGGACACCAAAGACACATGATATACTGTAGGGCTGGACACAAATACACATGATATACTGTTGGGCTGGACACCAAATACCCTATATACTATAGGGCTGGACACCAAATACACATGATATACTGTTGGGCTGGACACCAAATACACATGATATACTACAGGGCTGGACATCAAATACACTATATACTGTTGGGCTGGACACCAAAATACACTATATACTGTTGGGCTGGACTGTTGGGCTGACACCAAATACCCTATATACTATAGGGCTGGACACCAAAGACACATGATATACTGTAGGGCTGGACACCAAAGACACATGATATACTGTGGGGCTGGACACCAAATACACTATATACTGTAGGGCTGGACACCAAAGACACATGATATACTCTAGGGCTGGACACCAAAGACACTATATACTGTTGGGCTGGACACCAAATACACTATATACTGTAGGGCTGGACACCAAAGACACATGATATACTGTGGGCTGGACACCAAATACACTATATACTGTAGGGCTGGACATCAAATACACATGATATACTGTAGGGCTGACAATCAATACACTATATACTGTAGGGCTGGACACCAAATACACTATATACTGTAGGGCTGGACACCAAATACACATGATATACTGTAGGGCTGGACACCAAATACACTATATACTGTAGGGCTGACATCAAATACACTATATACTGTAGGGCTGGACACCAAATACACTATATACTGTAGGGCTGGACACCAAATACACATGATATACTGTAGGGCTATGTATGTACTGTATGTATGTACGTATGTACTGTATGTGTGTACTGTATATGTGTACGGTATGTACTGTATATGTATGTATGTATCTATGTATGTCCTGTTTGTATGTACTGTATGTCCTCCCTGCCTCCTCTCTTGCCCTCCCTCTCCCTCTTGCCCTCCCTCCCTCTCTTGCCCTCCCTCTTGCCCTCCTCTTGCCCTCCCTCTCCGTCTTGCCCTCCCTCTTGCCCTCCCTCCCTCTCTTGCCCTCCCTCTTGCCCTCCCTCCCTCTTGCCCTCCCTCCCTCTCTTCCCCTTCCTTCCTCTCACTCCCTCTCTTCCCCTCCCTCCCCCTCTTGCCCCTCCATCCCTCCCTCCCTCCCTCTCCCCTCTTGCACTCCCTCTTGCCCTCCCTCCCTCTTGCCCTCCCTCCCTCCCTCCCTCTCTTCCCCCTCCTCCTCCCTCTTGCCCTCCCTCCCTCCCTCCCCCTCTCTTCCCCTCCCTCCCTCCCTCTTGCCCCTCCCTCCCTCTCTTCCCTCCCTCCCCTCTTGCCCCCTTCCTTCCTCTCACTTCCTCTCTTCCCTCCCTCCCCCTCTTTCCCCTCCATCCCTCCCTCCCTCCCCCTCCTCTCCCTCCCCTCCCTCCCTCTCAATTTCAAAGATTTGACTGAGTTACAGTTCATGTAAGGAATTCAGTGAATATAAGTTAATTAATTAGGCCCTAATCTATGTGTTTTACATGACCGGGAGTACAGATATGTACCAGATATGGACCGGGAGTACAGATATGTATCTGTTAGTCATTGAAAATAAGAATTTGTTCTTAACTGACTTGCCTAGTAAAATAAAGGTCAAATAAAAAATAAAAATAGATAAAAAAATGTGTCGTGTTGCATGAGAGTGATGCTGCCATGAGAGTGATGCTGCATGAGAGTGATGCTGCCATGAGAGTGATGCTGCATGAGAGTGATGCTGCATGAGAGTGATGCTGCCATGAGAGTGATGCTGCATGAGAGTGATGCTGCCATGAGAGTGATGCTGCATGAGAGTGATGCTGCCATGAGAGTGATGCTGCATGAGAGTGATGCTGCCATGAGAGTGATGCTGCCATGAGAGTGATGCTGCATGAGAGTGATGCTGCATGAGAGTGATGCTGCCATGAGAGTGATGCTGCATGAGAGTGATGCTGCCATGAGAGTGATGCTGCCATGAGAGTGATGCTGCATGAGAGGGATGCTGCATGAGAGTGATGCTGCCATGAGAGTGATGCTGCCATGAGAGTGATGCTGCCATGAGAGTGATGCTGCATGAGAGTGATGCTGCATGAGAGTGATGCTGCCATGAGAGTGATGCTGCATGAGAGTGATGCTGCATGAGAGTGATGCTGTCATGAGAGTGATGCTGCCATGAGAGTGATGCTGCATGAGAGTGATGCTGCCATGAGAGTGATGCTGCCATGAGAGTGATGCTGCATGAGAGTGATGCTGCATGAGAGTGATGCTGCCATGAGAGTGATGCTGCCATGAGAGTGATGCTGCATGAGACTGATGCTGCATGAGAGTGATGCTGCCATGAGAGTGATGCTGCATGAGAGTGATGCTGCCATGAGAGTGATGCTGCATGAGAGTGATGCTGCATGAGAGTGATGCTGCATGAGAGTGATGCTGCCATGAGAGTGATGCTGCCATGAGAGTGATGCTGCATGAGAGTGATGCTGCATGAGAGTGATGCTGCATGAGAGTGATGCTGCATGAGAGTGATGCTGCCATGAGAGTGATGCTGCATGAGAGTGATGCTGCATGAGAGTGATGCTGCCATGAGAGTGATGCTGCATGAGAGTGATGCTGCATGAGAGTGATGCTGCCATGAGAGTGATGCTGCATGAGAGTGATGCTGCCATGAGAGTGATGCTGCCATGAGAGTGATGCTGCATGAGAGTGATGCTGCATGAGAGTGATGCTGCCATGAGAGTGATGCTGCCATGAGAGTGATGCTGCCATGAGCTGCATGAGTGATGCTGCATGAGAGTGATGCTGCCATGAGAGTGATGCTGCCATGAGTGATGCTGCATGAGAGTGATACTGCATGAGTGATGCCCATGAGTGATGCTGCCATGAAGTGATGCTGCATGAGAGTGATGCTGCCATGAGTGATGCTGCATGAGAGTGATGCTGCATGAGAGTGATGCTGCATGAGAGTGATGCTGCCATGAGTGATGCTGCATGAGAGTGATGCTGCCATGAGAGTGATGCTGCCATGAGAGTGATGCTGCCATGAGAGTGATGCTGCCATGAGTGATGCTGCATGAGAGTGATGCTGCCATGAGAGTGATGCTGCCATGAGTGATGCTGCCATGAGAGTGATGCTGCATGAGACTGATGCTGCCATGAGAGTGATGCTGCCATGAGAGTGATGCTGCATGAGAGTGATGCTGCCATGAGAGTGATGCTGCATGAGAGTGATGCTGCATGAGTGATGCTGCATGAGAGTGATGCTGCCATGAGAGTGATGCTGCATGAGAGTGATGCTGCATGAGAGTGATGCTGCCATGAGAGTGATGCTGCCATGAGAGTGATGCTGCATGAGAGTGATGCTGCATGAGAGTGATGCTGCCATGAGAGTGATGCTGCCATGAGAGTGATGCTGCATGAGAGTGATGCTGCATGAGAGTCATGCTGTCATGAGAGTGATGCCGGAGTGATGCCATGAGAGTGATGCTGCCATGAGACTGATGCTGCCAGAGTGATGCTGCCATGAGAGTGACAATGATGAGTGATGCTGCATGAGATGGGCAAAATGAAGATGATGAGAGTGATGCTATTATGATGCTGCAACAGTTGTGATGCTTGGTTAGTATTATGATTGTCTATAGGTGCCAGGACTTGGTTATTATTATACTGTCTATGATGTCAGGAGTTGAATTATTGATTATATGATGTCTATGAGAGTGATGTTGCCAGGACTTGCTGCATGAGAGTGATGCTGCATGAGAGTGATGCTGTCTAGAGGTCCAGAGACTGATGGTTATTGATGCTATGACTGTCTATAGGTGATGCAGGACTTGGTTATTATTATATTGTCTATGGTCCAGGACTTGGTTATTATTATACTGTCTATGGTCCAGGACTTGGTTATTATTATATTGTCTATAGGTCCAGGACTTGGTTATTATTATATTGTCTATAGGGACTTGGTTATTATATATTGTCTATAGGAGGACTTGGTTATTATTATATTGTCTATAGGGACTTGGTTATTATTATATTGTCTATAGGTCCAGGACTTGGTTATTATTATACTGTCTATAGGTCCAGGACTTGGTTATTATTATACTGTCTATAGGTCCAGGACTTGGTTATTATTATACTGTCTATAGGGACTTGGTTATTATTATATAGTCTATAGGTCCAGGACTTGGTTATTATTATATTGTCTATGGTCCAGGACTTGGTTATTATTATATAGTCTATAGGTCCAGGACTTGGTTATTATTATATTGTCTATAGGTCCAGGACTTGGTTATTATTATATTGTCTATAGGTCCAGGACTTGGTTATTATTATACTGTCTATAGGTCCAGGACTTGGTTATTATTATATAGTCTATAGGTCCAGGACTTGGTTATTATTATATTGTCTATAGGGACTTGGTTATTATTATATTGTCTATAGGTCCAGGACTTGGTTATTATTATATAGTCTATAGGGACTTGGTTATTATTATACTGTCTATAGGTCCAGGACTTGGTTATTATTATATTGTCTATAGGGACTTGGTTATTACTATATTGTCTATAGGTCCAGGACTTGGTTATTATTATATTGTCTATAGGGACTTGGTTATTACTATATTGTCTATAGGTCCAGGACTTGGTTATTATTATATTGTCTATAGGTCCAGGACTTGGTTATTATTATACTGTCTATAGGGACTTGGTTATTATTATATTGTCTATAGGTCCAGGACTTGGTTATTATTATACTGTCTATAGGTCCAGGACTTGGTTATTATTATATTATCTATAGGGACTTGGTTATTATTATATTGTCTATAGGTCCAGGACTTGGTTATTATTATATTGTCTATAGGGACTTGGTTATTATTATATTATCTATAGGTCCAGGACTTGGTTATTATTATACTGTCTATAGGGACTTGGTTATTATTATATAGTCTATAGGTCCAGGACTTGGTTATTATTATACTGTCTATAGGTCCAGGACTTGGTTATTATTATATAGTCTATGGGTCCAGGACTTGGTTATTATTATATTGTCTATAGGTCCAGGACTTGGTTATTATTATATAGTCTATAGGTCCAGGACTTGGTTATTATTATATTGTCTATAGGTCCAGGACTTGGTTATTATTATACTGTCTATAGGTCCAGGACTTGGTTATTATTATATAGTCTATAGGGACTTGGTTATTATTATATTGTCTATAGGGACGAGATTTATTATTATATAGTCTATAGGTCAGGACTTGGTTATTATTATATTGTCTATAGGTCAGGACTTGGTTATTATTATATAGTCTATAGGTCAGGACTTGGTTATTATTATATTGTCTATAGGTCCAGGACTTAGTTATTATTATATTGTCTATAGGTCAGGACTTGGTTATTATTATACTGTCTATAGGTCCAGGACTTGGTTATTATTATACTGTCTATAGGTCAGGACTTGGTTATTATTATATTGTCTATAGGTCAGGACTTAGTTATTATATTGTCTATGGGTCAGGACTTAGTTGTTATTATATTGTCTATGGGTCCAGGACTTGGTTATTATTATACTGTCTATAGGTCCAGGACTTGGTTATTATTATACTGTCTATAGGTCCAGGACTTGGTTATTATTATACTGTCTATAGGTCCAGGACTTGGTTATTATTATATTATCTATAGGGACTTGGTTATTATTATACTGTCTATGGTCCAGGACTTGGTTATTATTATATTGTCTATAGGTCCAGGACTTGGTTATTATTATACTGTCTATGGTCCAGGACTTGGTTATTATTATACTGTCTATAGGTCCAGGACTTGGTTATTATTATACTGTCTATAGGTCCAGGACTTGGTTATTATTATACTGTCTATAGGTCCAGGACTTGGTTATTACTATATTGTCTATAGGGACTTGGTTATTATTATATTGTCTATAGGGACTTGGTTATTATTATATTGTCTATAGGGACTTGGTTATTATTATACTGTCTATAGGTCCAGGACTTGGTTATTATTATATTGTCTATAGGTCCAGGACTTGGTTATTATTATACTGTCTATAGGTCCAGGACTTGGTTATTATTATACTGTCTATAGGGACTTGGTTATTATTATATAGTCTATAGGTCCAGGACTTGGTTATTACTATACTGTCTATAGGTCCAGGACTTGGTTATTATTATACTGTCTGTAGGTCCAGGACTTGGTTATTATTATACTGTCTATAGGTCCAGGACTTGGTTATTATTATATTGTCTATAGGTCCAGGACTTGGTTATTATTATATTGTTTATGGTCCAGGACTTGGTTATTATTATACTGTCTATAGGTCCAGGACTTGGTTATTATTATACTGTCTATAGGTCAGGACTTGGTTATTATTATATTGTCTATAGGTCCAGGACTTGGTTATTATTATACTGTCTATAGGTCAGGACTTGGTTATTATTATATTGTCTATAGGGACTTGGTTATTATTATACTGTCTATAGGTCCAGGACTTGGTTATTATTATATTGTCTATAGGGACTTGGTTATTATTATATTGTCTATGGTCCAGGACTTGGTTATTATTATATTGTCTATAGGTCCAGGACTTGGTTATTATTATATAGTCTATAGGGACTTGGTTATTATTATACTGTCTATGGTCCAGGACTTGGTTATTATTATATTGTCTATAGGTCCAGGACTTGGTTATTATTATACTGTCTATAGGGACTTGGTTATTATTATATAGTCTATAGGTCCAGGACTTGGTTATTATTATATTGTCTATGGTCCAGGACTTGGTTATTATTATACTGTCTATAGGTCCAGGACTTGGTTATTATTATATTGTCTATGGTCCAGGACTTGGTTATTATTATATAGTCTATAGGTCCAGGACTTGGTTATTATTATATTGTCTATAGGGACTTGGTTATTATTATACTGTCTATAGGGACTTGGTTATTATTATATAGTCTATAGGTCCAGGACTTGGTTATTATTATATAGTCTATAGGGACTTGGTTATTATTATATTGTCTATAGGGACTTGGTTATTATTATATTGTCTATAGGGACTTGGTTATTATTATACTGTCTATAGGTCCAGGACTTGGTTATTATTATACTGTCTATAGGTCCAGGACTTGGTTATTATTATATAGTCTATAGGTCCAGGACCTGGTTATTATTATATTGTCTATAGGGACTTGGTTATTATTATACTGTCTATAGGTCCAGGACTTGGTTATTATTATACTGTCTATAGGTCCAGGACTTGGTTATTATTATATAGTCTATAGGTCCAGGACTTGGTTATTATTATATTGTCTATAGGTCCAGGACTTGGTTATTACTATACTGTCTATAGGTCCAGGACTTGGTTATTATTATATAGTCTATAGGGACTTGGTTATTATTATATTGTCTATAGGGACTTGGTTATTATTATATAGTCTATAGGTCCAGGACTTGGTTATTATTATATTGTCTATAGGTCCAGGACTTGGTTATTATTATATAGTCTATAGGTCCAGGACTTGGTTATTATTATATTGTCTATAGGTCCAGGACTTGGTTATTATTATATTGTCTATAGGTCAGGACTTGGTTATTATTATACTGTCTATAGGTCCAGGACTTGGTTATTATTATACTGTCTATAGGTCCAGGACTTGGTTATTATTATATTGTCTATAGGTCCAGGACTTGGTTATTATTATATTGTCTATGGGTCCAGGACTTGGTTATTATTATATTGTCTATGGGTCCAGGACTTGGTTATTATTATACTGTCTATAGGTCCAGGACTTGGTTATTATTATACTGTCTATAGGTCCAGGACTTGGTTATTATTATACTGTCTATAGGTCCAGGACTTGGTTATTATTATATTATCTATAGGGACTTGGTTATTATTATACTGTCTATGGTCCAGGACTTGGTTATTATTATATTGTCTATAGGTCCAGGACTTGGTTATTATTATACTGTCTATGGTCCAGGACTTGGTTATTATTATACTGTCTATAGGTCCAGACTT
>NW_027036515.1:7500-14560 GCF_034236695.1 Oncorhynchus nerka | reverse complement strand
ACGTAGCTTAATACAGAAGATAGAAACGGGCTGGTTTGGAGAAGACTCAGCCTAAAACAGAAGTGTATCTGTACTATGAAATATACTGAGCACATATATGAACGCAACATATATAGTGTTGGTCCCATGTTGTTTAATGAGCTGAAATAAAAGATCCCAGAAAGGTTCCATATACACAGAAAGCTTGTTTCTCTCAAATTTCTGTGCACAAATGTGTTTAAATCCCTGTTTGTGAGCATTTCTCCTTTGACAAGAATAATCCATCCACCGGTCATGTGGTATATCAAGAAGCTGATTTTTTAAAAACTGCAGGATCATTACACAGGTGCACCTTGTGCTGGGGACAAATGGACACTCAAACGTGCAGTTGTCACACACACAACACAATGGCACAGATATCTCAAGTTTTGCGGGAGTGTGTGAATGTTCACCAGAGCGGTTGAAAAATAATACACAATTTTAATATATTATTTAAACTAAAACACAAGTCCAAATCCACACCGGAGTTGCTTACCAAGAAGACAGTGAATGTTCTTGAGTGTTCGAGTTACAGTTTTGACTTTTAAATCTACTTGAAAATCTATGGCAACACCTAAATGGTTGTCCAGTAATGATCAACAACCAATTCAACAGAGCTCGAATAGTTTTGAATATAATAATGGGTTAATGTTGTACATTCCTGTTATGGAAAGCTCAAGAGACTTACCCAGAAGGCTCAGCTGCCAGAGATGCATCTACAATGTATTCACACCCATGTAAATTAGTTTTTCCGTATCTCATTTTCAATACATTTGCTAAAACGTCTAAACATGTTTGTTTTCTTGTCATTATGACGTACAGTGTATTCAGACCCCTTGACTTTTCCCACATTTTGTTACGTTACAGTCTTATTCTAAAATGGATTTAAAAAAGAAAAGTCATTATCAATCTACACACTAACCCATAATGACAAAGCAAAAACTTTTTTAAATTTTTAAATAATGTTTGCAAATCTCTTAATAAACAGATGCCTTCTTTACATAAGTATTCAGACTTTGCTATGAGAATTGAAATTTAGCTCCGGTACATCCTGTTTCCATTGACCAGAGCTCATAGCGACCATTGGGAGAACCTTCCAGAAGGACAACCATCTCTGCAATACTCCACCAATCAAGCCTTTTATGATAGTCTGGTCTGATGGAAGCCACTCCTCAGTAAAAGGCACACGACAGCCCACTTGGAGTTTGCCAAAAGGCACCTAAAGGACTCTCAGACCATGAGAAACAAGATTCTCTGGCCTGAAATGCCAAGTGTCACGTCTGGAGGAAACCTGGCACCATCTCTACGGTGAAGCAAAGTACAGAGGTCCTTGATGAAATCCTGCTAAGGACCTCAAGACTGAAGCAAAAGATTCACCTTCCAACAGAACAATGACCCTAAGCACACAGCCAAGACAACGCAGGAGTGGCTTCGGGACAAGTCTCTGAATGTCCTCGAGTGACCCTACCAGAGCCCGGACTTGAACCCGATCGAACATTTCTGGAGAGACCAGAAAATCGTTGTGCAGCGACGCTCCCCATCCAACCTGACAGAGCTTTAGAAGATCTGCAGAGAAGAATGGGAGAAACTCCCCAAATACAGATGTGCCAAGCTTGTAGCGTCATTACCCAAGAAGACTGGAGGCTGTAATCGCTGCCAAAGTACTGAATAAATGGTCTGAATACTTATGTAAATGTGAGATTTTGTAATATATTTTCTAAAAATGTCTAAATCTGTTTTGCTTTGTCATAATGGGGGTTTTAGATTTGGGGGACTATTTAATCCATTTTGTTACAGCCTTGTTCTAATGTGGAAAAAGTGAAGAGTCTGAATGCCATTTGTGTGTGTGTGTGTGTGTGTGTGTGTGTGTGTGTGTGTGTAGATGGAAACAATAATATATTGAATTCATTTTGATCTCCGGCTGTAACACAAGGTGGAATAAGTGAAGGGAGTGTCAATACTTTCTGTTACGGCTCTGTATCACTTCCAGGCTTTCAGGCTTCAGGCTTCCAGGCTTTCAGGCTACTTCCGGGCTTTCACAGGCTACAGGCTTTCAGGCTTCCAGGCTACAGGCTACAGGCTACAGGCTTCCAGGCTACAGGCTTTCAGGCTTTCAGGCTTTCAGGCTTCAGGCTTCACCTACTTCTACATCTGTTTTAGGAGCGCAATGATGAGTTGGCAGCTTGGTAAACCCCCAGCATCGCGATGTTAGGATTCACCTGTACCTCCTCTGTTCTTGTAGGACATGTTTGTTCTGTTTTAAAAGGACAGACCCTGTACAGGCTATGATCGTCAATGGTTTTGTGAGATGGATGATAAGTTTTAGTCTACTTTCACTCTGGTGTTTTTAAAATATTTTTAAAGGGATGACTACTTTGAACGTTTTAGTTTACACAGGGACTTGGGGATTGAATGATTTTGTTTAGCTGATTTATTCTCTCCCTTCTTCCCTCTCTCTGCATGGAACCTTCCATTTTTAATCTGTGCCATTCCAGAGCCCCATACAGGGTCTTTAGGTAGAGGGCACCGTCACCTCTTTTAGGCTTATACATATCTGACCTATAACCTCTGTCTCTCGCTCTCTTGCTCTCTCTCGCTCTCTCTCTCCCCCTGTTTTTACATTCACGTAGGGAAGAGGGGGTTAAAACCACAGGGTAGTTGTAGGCTAGCTTAATAGTACTGATTTATTACATTTTTTTTGGGGGTGCTAAAGTGAGAATCAGTGTGTTTGTGTGTGTGTGTGTGTGTGTGTGTCCGACCAGCTACATCAACTGATTTGATGTACCCTTGAGCCAAGTGATGCTGATTATTAACTACAGATGGGCTTGATGATTAATTGACCAATTGAATCACGTATGCTTGTATTGGAGTTCACCACCAAATGAGTGGAGGTTTGGGGGTCACCCACGCCTCTCAGCTATGTTGGGGGACCATGGGGGGGACCATGGGGTTTCCACCCCGCCTCTCAGCTATGTGGGGGACCATGGGGTTTCCACCCACGCCTCTCAGCTATGGGGGGGACCATGGGGTTTCCACCCACGCCTCTCAGCTATGGGGGACCATGGGGTTTCCACCCACGCCTCTCAGCTATGTGAGTGGAGGTTTGGGGGGGCACCACGCCTGGGGGAGGTTTGGGGGGGGGGGGCATGGGGTTCCACCCACGCCTCTCAGCTATGTGAGGTTTGGAGGTTTGGGGTGGTGTCCGCCTCTCAGCTATGGAAATAGTGAAAGTCATGTGACGTTGGTTCTAGAGATCTGTCGTGCTCCTATGGTCAAATAGGAATTTTATAAAAAAAAAAAAAAAGCATGGATGCCCTTTACTTGTTTTTCAATCAAAGTTCACAGCTGGAGAGGGAGCAGGCTGAGGTTATAATGGAGGTCAGTATTTTTAGCTGTGTACCAAAAGAAGGGGTGGGGGCTTCCATTTTTTTTTTTTTTTTTGCTGATAAAAGCCAATCCTAGACTGTTGCTTTTAAAGCAGAGGCTAGTGTCCTCTTTTTTCCTCCAAATCCACAAACTGAGGACACATTGTGTTCAGCGTTTAGGCTCTATCATGTTTTGACATTCTTGTAACAAATGGGCAATCTAGCTAATTAGACAGATTTTTTATTAATAAAAAAATATATATATAAAAAAATATATATATATATATATGATAAAGCTGTTATACAGTGGAGGCATCAGGATTACCCTGCCTGTGTTGTCAAAGGTGACGATGTTCCTCATCAAAAGAGACTACGTGGATTCCAGAACGCCTGGAAAGTTCTAGAGAGTGATTGTTAGTGTGCTCAGTGTTCCGTCAAGGGTTCCGATCTACTCTCCTGGTGCGGAATCTATCGACTACACGCCAAAAAAGCAAGCTGTGCTCTATTTTTTTTATTTAATTTTTTAGGTCCCACAACCATCTATCTGTGCAGTAGTTCTCCAACATCATCATGTTGTAACTCTGGGAGAATCTTTTTAAAACGTAGCTATCGAAACTTTTTAATTTTTTAATTAAAAACCCCATTTTGAATTGTTACATTGATTGGGCTGATAAAAGCACACGAGGAGCTGTAGCAGAGCTCCGTCTACATGGACTGGTATTTTACTCAACAAATAGGCTAAAATTATTTTCTCAATGGGATTTTTCTTCTTCTCCCGGACAATTGGCCGGCGGCAATTTGATCTTTTCGTCTTTTCAAAATTGTTTGGGGTCCAAAAGCTGGCTACTACCGACTAACCAAAACCTTTTTCTGGATACATTAATCCAGAATTTAAGAAAATGTGTTTAACTGGTCTAGGTGGGGTAACTGGTCTAGGTGGGGTAACTGGTCTAGGTGGGGTAACTGGTCTAGGTGGGGTAACTGGTCTAGTGGGGTAACTGGTCTGGGAACAGTGGGTTAACTGGTCTAGGAACAGTGGGTTAACTGGTCTAGGAACAGTGGGTTAACTGGTCTAGTGGGGTAACTGGTCTAGTGGGGTAACTGGTCTAGGTGGGGTAACTGGTCTAGTGGGGTAACTGGTCTAGGTGGGGTAACTGGTCTAGTGGGGTAACTGGTCTAGTGGGGTAACTGGTCTAGTGGGGTAACTGGTCTAGGTGGGTAACTGGTCTAGTGGGAGTAACTGGTCTAGTGGGGTAGCTGGTCTGGTGGGTTAACTGGTCTAACAGTGGGTTAACTGGTCTAGGACAGTGGGTTAAACTGGTCTAGGAGACAGTGGGTTAACTGGTCTAGGAACAGTGGGTTAACTGGTCTAGGAACGGTGGTTAACTGGTCTAGGAACAGTGGGTTAACTGGTCTGGGAACGGTGGGTTAGCTGGTCTAGGAACAGTGGGTTAACTGGTCTAGGAACAGTGGGTTGCTGGTCTAGGAACGGTGGGTTGGTCTGTGGGAACAGGTTCACTGGTTCGGGGAACAGTGGGGTTACTGGTCTAGGAACAGTGGGTTAACTGGTCTGGAACAGTGGGGTTAACTGGTCTAGGAACAGTGGGTTAACTGGTCTAGGAACAGTGGGTTAACTGGTCTAGGAACAGTGGGTTAACTGGTCTAGGAACAGTGGGTTAAACTGGTCTTGGGTTGCTGGTCTAAACAGTGGGTTAACTGGTCTAGGAACAGTGGGTTAACTGGTCTAGGAACAGTGGGTTAGCTGGTCTAGGAACAGTGGGTTAACTGGTCTAGGAACGGTGGGTTAACTGGTCTAGGAACAGTGGGTTAACTGGTCTGGGAACAGTGGGTTAACTGGTCTGCCGGTGGGTTAACTGGTCTAGGAACAGTGGGTTAACTGGTCTAGGAACAGTGGGTTAACTGGTCTAGGAACAGTGGGTTAACTGGTCTAGGAACGGTGGGTTAACTGGTCTAGTGGGTTAACTGGTCTAGTGGGAGGAACTGTCTAGGTGGGGGTTAACTGGTCTAGGAACAGTGGGTTAACTGGTCTAGGAACGGTGGGTTGCTGGTCTGGGAACAGTGGGGTTAACTGGTCTAGGAACGGTGGGGTTAACTGGTCTAGGAACGGTGGGTTTAACTGGTCTAGTGGGTTAACTGGTCTGAGTGGGGTTGCTGGTCTAGTGGGGTAACTGAATGCAAATTGGGGTAACTGGTCACAGTGGGGTAACTGGTCCTAGTGGGGTAACTGGAACTAGTGGGGTAACTGGTCTAGGTGGGGTAACTGGTCTAGTGGGGTAACTGGTATAGGAACAGTGGGGTAACTGGTCTAGTGGGTTAACTGGTCTAGGAACAGTGGGTTAACTGGTCTGGGAACAGTGGGTTAACTGGTCTGGGAGCAGTGGGTTAACTGGTCTGGGGAACAGTGGGTTAACTGGTCTGGGAACAGTGGGTTAACTGGTCTGGGAACAGTGGGTTAGCTGGTCTGGGAACAGTGGGTTAACTGGTCTGGGAACAGTGGGTTAACTGGTCTGGAGACAGTGTTCAAGGGGCAGAGCGACACATTTTATGCCTGGTCAGCCGAAGTTCGAACTTGCAACCTTCCCGGTTACTGGTCTAGGAACGGTAGGTTAAGCCTCCTCTAGGAACCACTAAGGCTACCCTGCCGCCTCTACACTCTAACCACTAGGCTTGCTGGTCTAGGAACCACTAGGCTACCCTGCCGTCTACACTTTCTAACCACTAGGTTACCCTGGCCTCTACACTCTAACCACTAGGCTGCCCTGCCGTCTACCACTCTCTAGGAACCCTGGCGTTAACTGGTAACCACTAGGCTACCCTGCCGCCTCTACACTCTAACCACTTGTTCCGGGGAACCAGTCTACACTCTAACCACTAGGAACGCCTCCTCTACACTCTAACCACTGGGTTGCTGACCCTGCCAGTGGGTTAACTGGTCTAGGAACACTGGGCTACCCTGGTCTAGGACTCTTGCCACTAGGAACCCTGCCGCCTCTACACTCCTAGCACTAGGCTACCCTGCCCTGCCTCTACACTCTAACCACTAGTCTACCCTGCCTCCTCTACACTCTAACCACTAGGCTACCCCGCCACCTCTACCTCTAACCACTAGGCTACCCCGCCACCTCTACCTCTAACCACTAGGCTACCCGCCTCCTCTACCTCTAACCACTAGGCTACCCCGCCGCCTCTACACTCTAACCACTAGGCTACCCTGCACACGCCTCTACCACTCTAACCACTGTCTACCCTGCCTCCTCACACTCCTAACCACTAGGCTACCTACCTCCTCTACACTCTAACCACTAGGCTACCCTGCTCCTCTACCTCTAACCACTAGGCTACCTGCACTTCACACTCTAACCACTGAGCTACCTACCTCCTCTACACTCTAACCACTAGGCTACCCTGCCACCTCTACCTCTAACCATAGGCTACCTCGCCTCTACACTCTAACCACTAGGCTACCCTGCCGCCTCTACACTCTAACCACTAGGCTACCCTGCCGCCTCTACCTCTAACCACTAGGCTAACCTGCCGCCTCTACACTCTAACCACTAGGCTACCCTGCCACCCCTCTACACTCTAACCACTAGGCTACCCCTGCCTCCTCTACACTCTAACCTGCTAGGCTACCCTGCCGCCTCTACACTCTAACC